>NC_056439.1:52408957-52606457 GCF_018296145.1 Oncorhynchus tshawytscha | reverse complement strand
AAAACTCCTGGTCTACGGTTAGTGACCAATGGGGAAAAACTCCTGGTCTAAGGTTAGTGACCAATGGGGAAAAACTCCTGGTCTAAGGTTAGTGACCAATGGGGAAAAACTCCTGGTCTAAGGTTAGTGACCAATGGGGAACAACTCCTGGTCTAAGGTTAGTGACCAATGGGGGTAAAACTCCTGGTCTACGGTTAGTGACCAATGGGGGTAAAACTCCTGGTCTACGGTTAGTGACCAATGGGGGTAAAACTCCTGGTCTAAGGTTAGTGACCAATGGGGAACAACTGCTGGTCTAAGGTTAGTGACCAATGGGGAACAACTCCTGGTCTAAGGTTAGTGACCAATGGGGAAAAACTCCTGGACTAAGGTTAGTGACCAATGGGGGGAAAACTCCTGGTCTAAGGTTAGTGACCAATGTCCATTCTTCGGGCATATACTTCAGTAACTTCACCTGTTAACCAACAAACTAACCTGTCAAACAGAGCCAACAAAGTGAGTCTGTCAAAGTGCAGGCCGACCCACAGGTAAGGCAGCAGCCAGAAGCGGTAGTGCTGTTTGGCCTGGTGTGCTGTAGCCGTGGCTTGGTCCTCCAGGTCTAGAGGAGCATCCTGGAGCTCTGGGCTCAGGTCGACATCCTGCTGTTCTAACAACTCTGGGTCAATGGTTAGGAGACGGTTCAGACGGATCTGTAGAAAACAAACAAAACAAATAATCCGAAGTTTTGGACCCATCTCAGTGAATTCATTTAAGGGTTTTTATTTATTTTGACTATTTTCTACATTGTAGAAATAATAGTAAAGACATCACATCTATGAAATAACACATATGGAATCATGTAGTAACCAAAAAAAAAAAAAAAAGTGTTAGAAAATATATCATGATTTGTTTATTTTAGATTCTTCAAGGTAGCCACCCTTTGCCTTGATGACAGCTTTGCACACTCTTGGCATTCTCTCAACCAGATTCATGAGGAATGCTTTTCCAACAGTCTTGAAGGAGTTCCCACATATGCTGAGCACTTGTTGGCTGCTGTTCCTTCACTGCGGTCCAACTCATCCCAAACCATCTCAGTTGGGTTGATGTCGGGTGATTGTGGAGGCCAGGTCATCTGATGCAGCACTCCATCAATCACTCTCTTTGGTCAAATAGCCCTTACACAGCCTGGAGGTGTGTTTTGGGTCATTGTCCTGTTGAAAAACAAATGATAGTCCCACTAAGCACAAACCACATAGGATGGCGTATCGCTGCAGAATGATGTGGTAGCCATGCTGGTTAAGTGTGCCTTGATTTCTAAATAAATCATAGACAATGTCACCAGCAAAGCACCTTCACACCTCCTCCTCCATGCTTCACAGTGGGAACCACACATGCGGAGATCATCCGTTCACCTACTCTGCGTCTCACAAAGACACGGCGGTTGGAACCAAAAATCTCAAATTTGGACTCATCAGACCAAAGGACAGATGTCCACCGGTCTAATGTCCATTGCTCGTGTTTCTTGGCCCAAGCAAGTGTCTTCTTATTATTGGAGCCCTTTAGTAGTGGTTCTTTGCAGCAATTTGACCATGAAGGCCTGATTCATACAGTCTCCTCTGAACAGTTGATGTTGAGATGTGTCTGTTACTTGAACTCTGTGAAGCATTTATTTGGGCTGTCATCTGAGGTGCATTTACCTCTGATGAACTTATCCTCTGCAGCAGAGGTAACTCTGGGTCTTCCTTTCCTGTGGCGGTCCTCATGAGAGCCAGCTTTATCATAGCACTTGATGGTTTTTGCGACTGCACTTGAACAAACTTTCAAAGTTCTTGACATTTTTCAGATTGACTGACCTTCATGTCTTAAAGTAATGATGGACTGTCGTTTCTGTTTGCTTATTTTAGCTGTTCTTGCCATGATATGGACTTGGTCTTTTACCAGATAGGCTATCTTCTGTATACCACCCCTACCTTGTCACAACACTACTGACGCATTAAGGAAAGAAATTCCACAACTTAAATTTTAACAAGGCACACCTGTAAATTGAAATGCATTCCAGGTGACTACCTCATGAAGCTGGTTGAGAGAATGCCAAGAGTGTGCAAAGGGTGGCTACTTTGAAGAATCTCAAATATATTTTGATTTATTTAACACTTTTTTGGGGGTTATTACATGATTGCTTACAATACATGCGTGTTATTTCATAGTGTTGATGTCTTCACTGTTATTCTACAATGTAGAACACAGTAAAAATAAAGAAAAACCCTTGAATGAGTTTGTGTGTCCAAACTTTTGACTGGTAGTGTAGTTGATACATTAACCCTCCAAAAAGTAATTGATACATATTTTTAAATGTTCCAGAAAGATAAGTGTGTGTTTCTTGGGCTTCGGGACTGAAAAAGTGCCTTGGGTCTTGAAAAACAAAACAAAACAGATTAAAGTAAGACGATACCAGTGTAATGAGCCGACTCAGGAAATCAAAAGCTCAAATCAAACCGAGAGCCTGATGCTTCCATTGTTCTTCATGAGTTTTAGAAGAAAAGGATGGTAAAAACAAAAATGACGTCGAGTCAAAACAGACTTCACACGCACGATGATCACTCACCAGGTCATGAGGGTAAAAGCGAACTGAGGTAGATCTGGAGAGGTGGGAGTCTGTGTCCCTGTTGAGGTAAAACAAGGACAAGGTCACTTCAAAAATGGGCTCTGGTCAAAAGTAGTGTACTATACAGGGAATAGGGAGCTATTTCCCTGTTGTGGTTGATGAACTAACCATATGTTATTGGAGGCGCGTCGTGTTGCAGGTTCAAAGTTAACCAGGGACATGTCACATCCCTCCGCCTCGTACAAGGAGGAAGTGTTCTTCCCTGGAAACACAACAACACACAGCCTGTTACTCTGAATTGAAAACCAATGTAAAGTGTTGGAGAAGTGTAGTAAAGTGTAGTAAAGTGTAGTAAAATGTACCGTACATAAAGATGACAGTGCTGAATAAACACATTAACATTATGTTATTGCCGTACAGTCTATTTTAAAATTAGTCTTTACATCACAACAAAAACAACCACACGACACGTTAGCAATTATTCTGTGGTTTACTACAGGTAACGCATTGGAAAAAGAAAAGCACAAATTTTTAAAAATGTAAAAAATCCATAAAAAAATCTGATTTAAACGAAACAAATTAAATAAATAGGAATTGGCTTTAACGTTTTTTTTTGTGATCAACTAGGAGATCGAACTGTCGGTCACGATCGACTGGTTGGTGACCACTGCCCTACAAAGTGCACAACTTTTAACCAGGTAGCACCATATGTAAGGAATAGGGTTTCGATTTGGGATGCAACCCATGACCACCTGTAGTTAGACCCACACACTCTGATCTCATTGGCCGATGATATCTGTCCACCAATCAACGGACAAAAAGTCGATCAAGATCTTTGGCGACTTCAAACTAAATGCCAAGTCAGTGGCGCCTCATCTCATATCCGACAAGCCAACGTGACTAGTTGAGGTTTGACTAAACTTTTTTATCCAGACTCACATTAAGCATCTCCAATCCAAAATTAAATATAGAATCGGCTTCCTATTTCGTAACAAAGCATCCTTCACTCATGCTGCCAAACATATCATCATAAAACTGACTATCCTACCGATCCTCGACTTTGGCAATGTCATTTACAAAATAGCCTCAAACACTCTACTCAGCAAACTGGATGCAGTCTATCACAGTTCCATCCGTCATTAAAGCCCCATATACTACCAACCACTGTGACCTGTATGCTCTCGTTGGCTGGCCCTTGCTGCATATTCGTCGCCAAACCCACTGGCTCCAGGTCATCTACAAGTCTCTGCTAGGTAAAGCCCTGCCTTAACTCAGCTCACTGGTCACCATAGCAGCACCCACCCGTAGCACACGCTTCAGGCAGGTATATTCCACTGGTCACCATAGCAACACCCACCCGTAGCACGCGCTTCAGGCAGGTATATTCCACTGGTCACCATAGCAACACCCACCTGTAGCACGCGCTACAGCAGGTATATCTCACTGGTCATCCCCAAAGCCAACACCTCCTTTGGCCGCCTGTCCTTCCAGTTCTCAGATGCCAATGACTGGAACTAATTGCAAAAAAAATCACTGAAGTTGGAGACTTATATCTCCCTCACTAACTTTAAGCATCAGCTGTCAGAGCAGCTTACCGATCACTGTATACAGCCCATCTGAAAATAGCCCGCCCATCTGTAAATAGCCCACCCATCTACCTTGGGGCGGTAGCGTAGCCTAGTCTGAGCGTTGGACAAAAGGTTGGAAGATCGAATCCCCGAGATGACCAGGTACAAAATATGTCGTTCTGCCCCTGAACAGGCAGTTAACCCACTGTTCCTCGGTCGTCGTTGAAAATAAGAAAGTGTTCTTAACTGACTTGCCAAGTTAAATAAAGGCAAAATAATCAAATTAAATACAAATCCCAATATTGTTATTTATTTTTGCTCTTATGCACCCCAGTATCCCAACTTGCACATCATCTGCACATCTATCACTCCAGTGTTAATGATTTCACCATCATGGCCTTTTTATTGCCTTACCTCCCTTATCTTACCTCATTTGTACACACCTTTTCTACTGTATTATTGACTGTATGTTTGTTTATTCCATGTGTAACTCTGTGTTGTTGTTTGTGTCGAATTGCTTTGCTTTATCTTGGCCAGGTCGCAAATGTAAATGAGAACTTGTTCTCAACCAGCCTACCTGGTTAAATAAAGGTGTTCTCAACCAGCCTACCTGGTTAAATAAAGGTGTTCTCAACTAGCCTACCTGGTTAAATAAAGGTGTTCTCAACTAGCCTACCTGGTTAAATAAAGGTGTTCTCAACTAGCCTACCTGGTTAAATAAAGGTGTTCTCAACTAGCCTACCTGGTTAAATAAAGGTGTTCTCAACTGGCCTACCTGGTTAAATAAAGGTGTTCTCAACTAGCCTACCTGGTTAAATAAAGGTGTTCTCAACTAGCCTACCTGGTTAAATAAAGGTGTTCTCAACTAGCCTACCTGGTTAAATAAAGGTGTTCTCAACTAGCCTACCTGGTTAAATAAAGGTGTTCTCAACTGGCCTACCTGGTTAAATAAAGGTGTTCTCAACTGGCCTACCTGGTTAAATAAAGGTGTTCTCAACTGGCCTACCTGGTTAAATAAAGAATATAAAACATATTATACTAACTGCAAATCCTAGTCCATACTTCATCGTTCCAACCAGTCCCTATCACAGGACACCATGCTTCAGCAACATCTTGACTCAGATACAACCGTACATATTACTCCGAGCATTATGGGTAATGTAGTTCTTCATGCTAGAACTCTGTTCTCACCCTAGTGGGACTCTTGGCATGAACATGGCAAGAGTGGTAGAGCATTATGGGTACTGTAGTACATTATGTTACACTTCCCTACTGATTTCATGCTGCAGACTGGTGGAGCATTATGGGTGCTGTAGTACATCATGTTACTCTTCCTTACTGAAGTCATCCTGAAGGCTGGTAGTGCATTGTGGGTACTGTAGTACATTATGTTACACTTCCCTACCGAAGTCATCCTGCAGGCTGGTAGTGCCTACGGTAGAGGCCTTGTCCTGAGAGCCCTCCAGGTGTGCACTTCCATTCCTGGCCAGCAGGGAGGCGCTAGCGCTCAGCACGGTCACCTGGGACGGGGTTCTGGAAGGCTGACCTTTCACCTGGGAAGTAGAAGGCTGGGAGGCCTGGCTGAGAGCCTCCTGAAGACTGAATGGAGGAGAAGAGTGACAGGGACAGGAGGAGAGGGGGACATGGGAACGAGGACAGGGAGGCAGATGAGATACAATATGGGAGGTGAAGCACAGTAACAACAGACGAGATGTGGAGGAAGGAGATAAACACTAGTTAGATATAAAATGTTTTAAATATCAGATAAAATATCAGGGGAAATTGGTTGTGAGAATAAGAGCAGGGAACCCAATAGGACATCTATAAAAATGGCAGACTAAGAATGTACACCGGAAAGGGGGAGGACGTGTACTCAGTCAAAGATACGGTAGGTGATAGGGTCCACCCCTAGAAGGCTGGTACAGGGAAGAGAAGCAGGAGGGAGAAGGCCGGTCCACCACTAGGAGGCCCGGTCCACCACTAGGAGGCCCGGTTCACCACTAGGAGGCCCGGTCCACCACTAGGAGGCCCGGTTCACCACTAGGAGGCCCGGTTCACCACTAGGAGGCCCGGTCCACCACTAGGAGGCCCGGTTCACCACTAGGAGGTCCGGTTCACCACTAGAAGGCCTGGTCCACCACTAGGAGGCCCGGTCCACCACTAGGAGGCTGGTACAGGGAGGAGGAGCAGGAGGCTGGTCGTCCAAGGATGCGTGGCATCTTATTGCCTATAATCTATACGGAGCCCTGTCGGCCCTGGTCAAAAGTAGTCCACGAAATAGGGAATAGGGATCCATAGGGCCCTGGTCTAAAGTAGTGCACGAAATAGGGAATAGGGATCCATAGGGCCCTGGTCTAAAGTAGTGCACGAAATAGGGAATATGCTGTCATTTGGGACGTGCCTCAAGTCTCCAGTGGTGTAGTGGTACCTGGAGACGTGTGTATACTCTAATTAACCAAACTAAGACAAACGGCCAGCCCGGCAAAGGAAAGGCGACCCGAGTGAAAAGTTCTGAGAAACGGTGAGATTCACTCTGAATGACCTAAAAGGATCAATCGTATACTGCTATTTGACAGTCAGGCCAACCTAAGCTGTACTATGGAAGTAGACTGATAGTAGGTCTACTATTGAAACCGATATACGAGGCTGTCAACGGAGTAACAAATTGACAGGTTTCACATAGTCGTTTTATTATGTCACTCTTTTGTAATAGTAGAACAACAACAACATTGGTCTATAACAGTGCTTAAACCACAACAGGAGACGGGGAAAAACATTAAGAAAAGTAGATTTATTTTACTGTAGTTACCCTTTAATTCAAGTGTACAGCCACCTAGCCCTGTTGTTTGGTTAGTGGTGTTTATATAGTACAGACACCTAGCCCTGTTGTTTGGTTAGCGGTGTTTCTATAGTACAGACACCTAGCCCTGTTTGGTTAGCGGTGTTTCTGTAGTACAGACACCTAGCACTGTTTGGTTAGCGGTGTTTCTATAGTACAGACACCTAGCCCTGTTTGGTTAGCGGTGTTTATATAGTACAGACACCTAGCACTGTTTGGTTAGCGGTGTTTCTATAGTACAGACACCTAGCCCTGTTTGGTTAGCGGTGTTTCTGTAGTACAGACACCGAGCACTGTTTGGTTAGCAGTGTTTCTGTAGTACAGACACCTAGCCCTGTTTGGTTAGCAGTGTTTCTGTAGTACAGCCACCTAGCACTGTTTGGTTAGCAGTGTTTCTGTAGTACAGCCACCTAGCACTGCTGTTTGGTTAGCAGTGTTTCTGTAGTACAGCCACCTAGCACTGCTGTTTGGTTAGCAGTGTTTCTGTAGTACAGACACCTAGCAGTGTTTCTGTAGTACAGCCACCTAGCACTGTTGTTTGGTTCTGTTATAATCTCCACCCGGCACAGCCAGAAGAGGACTGGCCACCCCTCATAGCCTGGTTCCTCTCTAGGTTTCTTCCTAGGTTTTGGCCTTTCTAGGGAGTTTTTCCTAGCCACCGTGCTTCTACACCTGCATTGCTTGCTGTTTGGGGTTTTCGGCTGGGTTTCTGTACAGCACTTTGAGATATCAGCTGACTTAAGAAGGGCTTTATAAATACATTTGATCGATTCCTCAAATGTTCTCCTGTTCTATTGGTTTCCTTTCATTGTCTAGCAGCCAAAGGCATTATATCCTGGTCTCTAATAGCAAATTAAGATAGTTGTTGCATCTTTAGATCTCCCCTTCTTTCTACAACGGTTATTTCCATCTGTCCATGAAACCGCTTCCATGTGCCGGTGTGCATTTCAGAACAGTGTTTTGCTTACCACCGTGCGCACATTGCTGCGCCTATAATGTGAATATATATATATATAGTTTATCAAGCTAAACATTCTGATCTGTTCAATCAGTTGTATTAATTGATACCCGTGCATACCTCCACTACACTGTCTTGATATGAATCATGGGGATTAAGAAGTGAGTATACGCAGTACCCACTGAAAAATACGTGCGTATATACCCTCGTCTACACCATTACAAGTCTGTACTGTTAGCTTCCATACCAACCCTCTCAGAGATATGCATGGCAGTATGCCTCAGCTCGATCGGCTCAATAAGACAAAGCGTCCTGATCTGGCAGGTTAGTGTCCTCAGGATGCACTCCAGAGAGAGAGATGTCGATGCTATAGCATCCATCCATCATCTTTAAAATCTATACTTTAAAAAAATCAGCTTCCTCTCCTTTTCCCCCAGGTAGATGCAGACTATTTTTGCCGTACAAAACGCTGCGTCCTTTGACAATAGTGCCCAGATGTCCTGGTCTTGGCACTGTGTAGATTTTACTCTAAATTTGAAACTTTGATTTCACCCCATTTTCAATCAGAAAGTGACCCTTCCAACCAAGGAGGTGTCCTAACTTATCTAACGTCTTGGGACTCTTCAACCATATGCTGCTGCTGCACATTCCTGGACATAACTAAAGTCAAATAAGTTTTTTGTGCTATTCCCCTGCAAGATCATATTTCTAAATGTTACTTAGCCACTGAAATGTTAAATGAGGAGAAAGTAGCCTGTCAGCCACTGGCAGTCTGGGATCAATAAGATTCAAAATGCTCAACAGTCTCAAAACGGCTTCTCTAACACTCTGCCGATCCTTAAAGAAACCCATCGTTATCTCATCATCCCAAATATGAGCATGCCGTCCTCCTGCTCCTCCTCCACCTCCACCTCGGGACACATGCTTGGCCGACCAGCTCAGCTCTGAATTTGTCTGTTAGGAGTTTCCTTGTTTCTGCTCGAAATAACACAGGAAATGTCACGATTTGATTTGGGAAGTAAAGGAGAAACAGATTGAAAACCCCAAAAGAGAAACAAACAACAAACACAAGGAAAAGTTAAACTCATGCAGGAGAAAGGAAAGAGTTGGAGGCAGAGAGAAATCTGATGCAGGAGAATGGAAAGAGTTGGAGGCAGAGAGAAATCTGATGCAGGAGAATGGAAAGAGTTGGAGGCAGAGAGAAATCTGATGCAGGAGAATGGAAAGAGTTGGAGGCAGAGAGAAATCTGATGCAGGAGAATGGAAAGAGTTGGAGGCAGAGAGAAATCTGATGCAGGAGAATGGAAAGAGTTGGAGGCAGAGAGAAATCTGATACAGGAGAATGGAAAGAGTTGGAGGCAGAGAGAAATCTGATACAGGAGAATGGAAAGAGTCGAAGGAAGAGAGAAACACATCATGCACCATGAGGCAATGGTACAAGGAATCCCCCTCCCTGCCTTCCAGTGACAGGACGGGACCTAATCCCCCTCCCTGCCTTCCAGTGACAGGACGGGACCTAATCCCCCTCCCTGCCTTCCAGTGACAGGACGGGACCTAATCCCCCTCCCTGCCTTCCAGTGACAGGACGGGACCTAATCCCCTCCCTGCCTTCCAGTGACAGGACGGGACCTAATCCCCCTCCCTGCCTTCCAGTGACAGGACGGGACCTAATCCCCCTCCCTGCCTTCCAGTGACAGGACGGGACCTAATCCCCCTCCCTGCCTTCCAGTGACAGGACGGGACCTAATCCCCCTCCCTGCCTTCCAGTGACAGGACGGGACCTAATCCCCTCCCTGCCTTCCAGTGACAGGACGGGACCTAATCCCCCACCCTGCCTTCCAGTGACAGGACGGGACCTAATCCCCCTCCCTGCCTTCCAGTGACAGGACGGGACCTAATCCCCCTCCATGCCTTCCAGTGACAGGACGGGACCTAATCCCCCTCCATGCCTTCCAGTGACAGGACGGGACCTAATCCCCCTCCCTGCCTTCCAGTGGCAGGACGGGACCTAATCCCCCTCCCTGCCTTCCAGTGACAGGACGGGACCTAATCCCCCTCCCTGCCTTCCAGTGACAGGACGGGACCTAATCCCCCTCCCTGCCTTCCAGTGACAGGACAGGACCTACACTGGTGTTAGAGGAAGGAATGAGTGTGAAATAGTTTGATGGAAGTAGATGGAAGGGAAGAGTGGCAACCTGCTGCATGACCCCCGAGCCCCACCTTTGACCATGTCCATTACCCAACATGCACAGCTCTACCCAGAAACCCCATATCCCTGTCCTTTACGATTACCCAACATACACTGCAAAGGGTACCCTCCCGGACTCCCTCCATGTCCGTTAGCCAACATGCACAGCTGACCCTGACCCCTGAGTCTGCGTACCTGAGAGGTGATCCGATGAGGGAGGAGGGGGGCGTGGGGTTACTCCCCGCGTTGTGCCGCCGCCGCACTGCCTGCCGACGGAACGTACTACGCTCACGCCGAAACGTCACAGTGTCCTCGTTCCCGGGGGCTGTCAAGGTGAGAGAAAGCGCAGTGGGGAAGTGGGTTAGCAACATGGCTGACAAACTTAAGAGTTGGATTGAGGACACATTTGTACCAAAGCCTGATAGCCCGTAAATAGAGCTGACCAGGCTAGTCACAGAAGCTGCTATTGGAAAGAGATGATATCTCTCGTACATCTCTATGGTGACCACCTGACTTAGCCGAGCCTGTGTCGGTCCTAACGTTGTGATTCATTGTATCACCTTAGTTTTGTTACTGTTTTCGAGCAGCAAAACAGTAAGGGGATGGACGTTCCCTTTGTCTACGTGTCAGCATGGCTGGTCGCTGCTTAGAGAACACTAGGCCTGAGCCTCACAGAGCAAAACACCAGCAGAGTAGAGCCCTGCACGGGCATAACGTTCAGGTCCTACGCCACCCAGGCCCATGACGTTCAGGCCCTACGCTACCCAGGCCCACGACGTTCAGGCCCTACCCTACCCAGGCCCACGACGTTCAGGCCCTACCCTACCCAGGCCCTACGCTACCCAGGCCCACGACGTTCAGGCCCTACGCTACCCAGGCCCACGACGTTCAGGCCCTACCCTACCCAGGCCCACGACATTCAGGCCCTACCCTACCCAGGCCCTACGCTACCCAGGCCCACGACGTTCAGGCCCTACGCTACCCAGGCCCACGACGTTCAGGCCCTACCCTACCCAGGCCCAAGACATTCAGGACCTACCCTACCCAGGCCCACGACGTTCAGTCCCTACCCCACGACGTTCAGGCCCTACCCTACCCCACGACGTTCAGGCCCTACCCTACCCCACGACGTTCAGGCCCTACCCTACCCCACGACGTTCAGGCCCTACCCTACCCCACGACGTTCAGGCCCTACCCTACCCCACGACGTTCAGGCCCTACCCTACCCCACGACGTTCAGGCCCTACCCTACCCCACGATGTTCAGGCCCTACCCTACCCCACGACGTTCAGGCCCTACCCTACCCCACGACGTTCAGGCCCTACCCTACCCCACGACGTTCAGGCCCTACCCTACCCCACGACGTTCAGGCCCTACCCTACCCCACGACGTTCAGGCCCTACCCTACCCCACGACGTTCAGGCCCTACCCTACCCCACGACGTTCAGGCCCTACCCTACCCCACGACGTTCAGGCCCTACCCTACCCCACGACGTTCAGGCCCTACCCTACCCCACGACTTTAAGGCCCTACCCTACCCCACGACGTTCAGGCCCTACCCTACCCAGGCCCACGACGTTCAGGCCCTACCCTACCCAGGCCCACGACATTCAGGCCCTACCCTACCCAGGCCCACGACGTTCAGGCCCTACGCTACCCAGGCCCACGCCGTTCAGGCCCTACGCTACCCAGGCCCACGCCGTTCAGGCCCTACGCTAGCTAGGCCCACGAGGTTCAGGCCCTACGCTACCCAGGCCCTACGCTACCCAGGCCCACGACGTTCAGGCCCTACGCTACCCAGGCCCTACGCTACCCAGGCCCACGACGTTCAGGCCCTACCCTACCCAGGCCCACGACGTTCAGGCCCTATGCTACCCAGGCCTGATTGCTTCTGCAACATTTAAGGCCCGGCCAAAACCAGAAATAACTTCTTCCATTAGTAAATGCATTAGCTGCTTCTCTCGGTCACTCACTCCCACCATGCACACAGCACGCTCTGCTCATGGTTCTCTGAGTCTACGTATCCGTAGCAACGGCTCCTCTTGGTCTGCTCTGCTCAATGAAGGGACATGAGAGAGCAGTTAGCTGTTGGCTACTTTGTCACTCTAAACTCCGACAACTCGAGGAACATGATTATTTTCTGTGAAAAACTCTGTCTTATATTGGACGATGTTGAGGTACTTCTGACATCATGTTATGATCTTAGTCAGATAAGACTGTACTGCCCAGCAGAGCACGAGTAAATGGCTCAGCTTCAAAATGTTAGTGATCAATTTAGTAATACTCAAGCCCATAGCAGAGCTCTGCAGAGGGGCCTATACAACTCTAAATTAACTTTGGACCTGGAAATCAGTTCTACTGCCATTTTACATTGTTCTCCTCTAAATCAGGGACTGATTTAGGCCTGGGACACCAGGTGTGTTATCAGGTAGAAAAGAAAACCAGAAGTACTCCAGACCTGGTCGGGTAAGAGTTGAATACCCCTGCCCTCTGCCACAGGGATATCAGAACAGTGACTAACAACACTTCCTGCCTGAACATCAGACAGAGATACTAAACAGGGGTCATGTGTTACGTAAATCAGTTGAAAGACTGCTGCAGTTAAGAAACAACACTACTAAAGCCCATCACACACACTCACACACCTCAACCAGTCAGATCCATACATGTCAGAAGATAGGTAAATACAACCAAACCAAATGATTCATCTAAAAATGGCCAAGGTCACACGACCTGTTAGTAACTGTCCTCCTCAGCGTGTATTATAGGTGACACTACCCTGTCTACCTCTCAATTTCTCTCTGCAGGCGTAAATGGAATCCCTCAGCTCAGCTGCAAACCAAGCTAAACCAGGGTAGATGAGGACTGTTTACCGTCCACTCACTGCCAACCCTGGCAGACAGGTCCAGACACACCCAGACTCTGGTATACACTGGCGCCCAGCTGACTGAAAAAAAAAAATAATTACCCAGCATCCATACCATGACTCATAAAAGACCGACAAATGACAAGACAGGAAATCGTTAATACCAACTCTGAGAGGGGAAACGCCAAAGCTATTACCAGGTCCTTATTTATAGAGACGAGAGTGTTATGACTGAGATGACATTGAAAAGCTACATACAGGGAGTAAAGATGATGATGTACAGGTTCTTCAGAACACTTTTCTCACCCAGTGACTTCTTCCACGTGTTTATTTAGAAAGGTTAACTCTGGGTCTTCCTTTCCTGTGACGGTCCTCACGAGAGCCAGTTTCATCACAGAGCTTGATGGTTTTTACGACTGCACACAAACTTTGAAAGTTCTTGACTGACCTTCATTTCTTAAAGTAATGATGGACTGTTGTTTTGTCTGATTATTTGAGCGGCTCTTGCCATAATATGGACTTGGGTATTTACCCAAATAGGGCTATCTTCTGTATACCATCCCTACCTTGTCAAAACAACTCATTGTCTCAAACGCATTTTGGAAATAAGTTCCACAAATTAAAAAGGCACAACTGTTGATTGAAATGCATTCCAGATGACTACCTCATGAAGCTGGTTGAGAGAATGCCAAGAGTGTGCAAAGCTGTCATCAATATTATAAAATATATTTTTATTTGTTTAACACTTTTTTTGGTTACTACATGATTCCATATGTGTTATTTAATAATAATAAAAATAATAATAATAATAATTTGGATGTCTTCACTATCATTTCTACAATGTAGAAAATAGTCAAAATAAAGAAAAACCCTGGAATGAGTAGCTGTCCAAACTAGCCACTTTAACAATGTTTAAATACTGCTTTATTCATCTCATATGTATATACTGTATTCTATTCTACTGTATTTGAGTTAATGCCACTCCGACATTGCTGAATCTAATATTTATAATATTTATATTACTTAATTCCATTCTTTCACTTTTAGATTTGTGTTTTTTTTGTGTGTGTGTGAATTGTTCGATATTACTGCACTGTTGAAGCTCGGAACACAAGCATTTCACACCATACCCACATCTGCCAAATATGTGTAAAGTGATCAATCAAATTTGATTTCACAATACCAACCTAATTGACAGAGTGAAAAGGAGGAAGCCTGTGCAGAATAAAAATATTTCAGAACAGGCACTACAGTAAAGAACAGTACAGAACTTTGTCCTGAATACAAAGTGTTATGTTTAGGGAAAATCCAATACAACACAGTACGGAGTATCACTCTCCATATTTTCATGCATAGTGGTGGCTGCATCATGTTATGGGTATGCTTGTCAATTATTTAGGACTGCTCGACTAAGAGAACGTACAGATAATTGTATGTGTGGGATACAGAGATGGGGTACTCATTTAAAAATCACGTTAAACACTATTTTTGCACACAGAGTGAGTCCAAAGCAACTCATTATGTGACATGTTAAGCACATTTGAACTCCTGAACTTAATTAGGCTTGCCATAACAAACGTGGTTGAAAACTTACTGACTTAAGACATTTCAGCTTCTAATTTAACAATTTTTTTTATTTAAATGTCTTAAAAAACATAATTATTTGAGATTATTGGGGTAGTGTGTGTAGATCACAAAATCACAACTTAATCTATTTTAAATTCAGGCTGTAACAACAAACGTGAAAAAGGTCCAGGGGTGTGAATACTCTATAAAGGCACAGTATCACATAGCATAAGAGCAGACATAACCTGTAATCCAAGTTTCAATTGAATTGGATTCTTTGACATTGATTCATCACAGAAATTCTAATAGGTCAGAAAGTGGCAGCGATGACAACCTAACTGTGGAATGTGCACGTCATGTTATGGGCAGCAGAATTACAGTTAGAGGAAAAACAGTCTCTGGGAGGAAAACCCCTCATTGCAGTGAAAGACTACTAGCTAACTAGCGGCATGACTTAACCGTGCAGTGAAGGCCTAGACTACGAGCTACATGACTTAACCGTGCAGTGAAGGCCTAGACTACGAGCTACATGACTTAACCGTGCAGTGAAGGCCTAGACTACTAGCTACATGACTTAACCGTGCAGTGAAGGCCTAGACTACTAGCTACATGACTTAACCGTGCAGTGAAGGCCTAGACTACTAGCTACATGACTTAACCGTGCAGTGAAGGCCTAGACTACTAGCTACATGACTTAACCGTGCAGTGAAGGCCTAGACTACTAGCTACATGACTTAACCGTGCAGTGAAGGCCTAGACTACTAGCTACATGACTTAACCGTGCAGTGAAGGCCTAGACTACTAGCTACATGACTTAACCGTGCAGTGAAGGCCTAGACTACTAGCTACATGACTTAACCGTGCAGTGAAGGCCTAGACTACTAGCTACATGACTTAACCGTGCAGTGAAGGCCTAGACTACTAGCTACATGACTTAACCGTGCAGTGAAGGCCTAGACTACTAGCTACATGACTTAACCGTGCAGTGAAGGCCTAGACTACTAGCTACATGACTTAACCGTGCAGTGAAGGCCTAGACTACTAGCTACATGACTTAACCGTGCAGTGAAGGCCTAGACTACTAGCTACATGACTTAACCGTGCAGTGAAGGCCTAGACTACGAGCTACATGACTTAACCGTGCAGTGAAGGCCTAGACTACGAGCTACATGACTTAACCGTGCAGTGAAGGCCTAGACTACTAGCTACATGACTTAACCGTGCAGTGAAGGCCTAGACTACTAGCTACATGACTTAACCGTGCAGTGAAGGCCTAGACTACTAGCTACATGACTTAAACAGTGCAGTGAAGGCCTAGACTACGAGCTACATGACTTAACCGTGCAGTGAAGGCCTAGACTACTAGCTACATGACTTAACCGTGCAGTGAAGGCCTAGACTACTAGCTACATGACTTAACCGTGCAGTGAAGGCCTAGACTACTAGCTACATGACTTAACCGTGCAGTGAAGGCCTAGACTACTAGCTACATGACTTAACCGTGCAGTGAAGGCCTAGACTACTAGCTACATGACTTAACCGTGCAGTGAAGGCCTAGACTACTAGCTACATGACTTAACCGTGCAGTGAAGGCCTAGACTACTAGCTACATGACTTAACCGTGCAGTGAAGGCCTAGACTACTAGCTACATGACTTAACCGTGCAGTGAAGACCTAGACTACTAGCTAACTAGCTACATGACTTAACAGTGCAGTGAAGACCTAGACTACTAGCTAACTAGCTACATGACTTAACAGTGCAGTGAAGACCTAGACTACTAGCTAACTAGCTACATGACTTAACAGTGCAGTGAAGACCTAGACTACTAGCTAACTAGCTACATGACTTAACAGTGCAGTGAAGACCTAGACTACTAGCTAACTAGCTACATGACTTAACAGTGCAGTGAAGACCTAGACTACTAGCTAACTAGCTACATGACTTAACCGTGATGTTAAATGCTTCGGTTCAGTTTCTATTAAAGCACGTGTCAGAGCTTCATGACAAGCACCTATTTGACATCGTTTGTCAATCCTCTATGGCAGAAAAAACACTGAGGTTACCGTGAGAGGTTACCGTGAGAGGTTACCGTGAGAGGTTACCGTGAGAGGTTACCGTGAGAGGTTACCGTGCGAGGTTACTGTGAGAGGTTACTGTGAGAGGGTACTGTGAGAGGTTACTGTGCGAGGTTATTAGTCCATAATGAAAACAAGATAACCAAACTATCTGATCAGCTTACCACCCTGACACAAACTACCCACTAAACTATAACCCTACAAAACCCACTAAACTATAACCCTACAAAACCCACTAAACTATAACCCTACAAAACCCACTAAACTATAACCCTACAAAACCCACTAAACTATAACCCTACAAAACCCACTAAACTATAACCCTACAAAACCCACTAAACTATAACCCTACAAAACCCACTAAACTATAACCCTACAAAACCCACTAAACTATAACCCTACAAAACCCACTAAACTATAACCCTACAAAACCCACTAAACTATAACCCTACAAAACCCACTAAACTATAACCCTGGATACCCACCTCGTGAAGGGCCAGCGGTGGGAGCGTCTAGGGGCTCTGAAGAGAAGGCTGTCTGGCTGGGTAGACTATTCCTGGACCTGGTCACTGACTCCAGCTGTGAGGCCCTGCCCAATAGGGACGCAGCGTCCAGGACCTCCCCCTCTTTGGCTTCCAGGTCAGATTTGGAGGTGGTGAGGGGTCGGAGCCCGGCAGCGGGGGCCCCCAGGCGGTGGGGGTCGTTAAGGCAGGCGGACGCCGCCGTGCCGCTGTCTAGGCTCAGCACCCGGGCGTGGGTTTTGGCGCTGCCCGTGCTGGGTGTCCGACCAGAGGTGCGACGCTTGCCTCTTCCCCCGGCCCTTCCTCCCCCCGTCTCATATTCAGCCTGGGCTTTCTGTGAAGAGGAGGAGGTGGAGGCTGTGGTGGCGGCTGTGTGGGAGTGGCTGTGGGAGTGGCTGTGCTTGACTTTCAGGGCACGGTAGCGTCCCTCGGGGGAGTGGCAGGAGTGGGAAGTGGTGGAGGAGGAGGAGTCCGTGCTGAAGTGATGTGATTGGGTGGACTGAAGGCTTGAGGCACAGCTAAGGTCACTGGCTTCGCTCCACTCCTCCTCTCCACCCCCGGCAGCGAATACCGCACTGCGCGGCTTGGCCATGCCACGCAAAGACACGTAGTCCCGGTGACGGCTGGCATCGAAGCTGCTCGCCCGTTTCTTACCGGTCCGGCGGCGCCCGCTGTTGCGTCCGGCTCCCAAGGAGGAAGAAGTTCGTTGGACGAGGTTGGCGGATTTCACGTCCTCTCTCTCTCCTCTACCCCAGTCCTGTTCCCTGCTGACTGTGCAGGCCGAGCCGTCAGCACTGGTCCTCATGCTACTGCTGTAGGAGGGGCCTGCTGGAGGCTCCTGGCCCGAGGCTGCGGGGTTGGTGATAGAGGGGGACGTGGCGGAGGAGGAGGGCTGTTTGGCTGTTAGCTCATTGGCATGAGGATTCTTATTAGCCTCCCTGGAAGGCAGGCTGTTCAGTCCTCTTGAGATGCTAGAACCAAGGCTGGACCCCAGAGTAGAAGTCCTGCCCTCCCCTGTCGAGGTGGACCCGGGCCCAGTAGCAGCAGCCTCTCCACCTCCCCTCTCCCTCCCTGTCCCGCGCTGCTCATCCCCTGACAGGGACAGTAAACTCTCCACGTGCGTGGAGCTGGTCTGCTCGCTGTGGAAGCTGCTGACGGTGCTGTTGGTGTCTCTGTCAGTCCCGCTGCAGTAACTCTCTGTGGAGCCGCTGCTACGTGTGCTCAGGCTGCGGAGGCTGTCTGCACTGACCTTCCCCCCACCACCACCACCCTGGTCGGCCTGGTACAAACCTGACCCCCCCTCCCCTACCAGCCCTAGCCTGCAGGATTCCTGCTGGTGTCTGTAGCAGGCTGTAGAGCAGCCAGAGGTAGAGGCCTGGTCCGGATGCTGCTGGCAGAGCCTTTCAGCCGCAGCCCCCTCCGTATTCCCCTGTCCTCCAGCTTCAGCCCCTGGCCGGCGGGGTCTGGCAGCTTCCAGCTCACACACCGGGTCCAGGCCCCCTCTCCAAGGAGGGGGGTAGAGGCTGAAGTCTGCTGAGGGCAGCGAGGGGTCGGGGAAGGCTGATCCAGCAGAGCTGGAGGTGCGGGGTAGACCCCGGGTACGAGGCTCTTTCCTGAAGGACTGGGAGTGTAACCCGGGGGTATGGGCCGACCCCTCTGTGTCGCAAGAGGACATGGATTGGCTGAAGGGATGGGAGGCGGAGCCACAATGGTTTGCAGGGTCGCAGGAGAGCTCGGAGGGGCCAAGGGAGGTGGAGGGCTGCATGGAGGCGAAGGAGTGGCTGGAGACAAGGCAGTAAATCTTTGGGTCAGACATCATGTCTGGAGGGGAGGAAAGGAGATCAATTAGTGAAGGTCTGTTCTCAGGTCTGTTCTACAGTGGGGCAAAACAAGTATTTAGTCAGTCACCAATTGTGCAAGTTCTCCCACTTAAAAAGATGGGAGGGGCCTGTAATTTTCATCATAGGTACACTTCTACTATGACAGACAAAATGAGAAGGAAAAAAATCTAGAAAATCACATTGTAGGATTTTTAATGAATTTCTTTGCGAATTATGGTGGAAAATAAGTATTTGGTCACCTACAAACAAGCAAGATTTCTGGCTCTCAAAGACCTGTAACTTCTTCTTTAAGAGGCTCCTCTGTCCTCCACGTGTTACCTGTATTAATGGCACCTGTTTGAACTTGTTATCAGTATAAAAGAGACCTGTCCACAACCTCAAACAGTGAGGGAGAGAGGAGACCGAGGGACAGACAGAGGAGACAGAGAGAGGGGACGGAGACAGAGGGACGGAGACAGAGGGACGGAGACAGAGGGACAGAGACAGAGGGACAGAGACAGAGGGACAGAGACAGAGGGACAGAGACAGAGGGACAGAGACAGAGGGACAGAGACAGAGGGACAGAGACAGAGGGACAGAGACAGAGGGACAGAGACAGAGAGACAGAGACAGAGAGACAGAGACAGAGAGACAGAGACAGAGAGACAGAGACAGAGAGACAGAGACAGAGAGACAGAGAGAGGAGGATGGAGAGAGGAGGATGGAGAGAGGGGACGAAGAGAGGGGACGAAGAGAGGGGACGAAGAGAGGATGGAGATGGGGGACGAAGAGAGGATGGAGATGGGGGACGAAGAGAGGATGGAGATGGGGGACGAAGAGAGGATGGAGATGGGGGACGAAGAGAGGATGGAGATGGGGGACGAAGAGAGGAGAGGTGCAGTGGAATCTGTTGTGTTATAGGGTCAGCCAAAATAGTACGCGCCCCTGGAGCAAATAAGGGTTGAGTGCCTTGCTCAAGGGCACAGGCGTTTCACCTTCTCGGCTTGGGGATTCGAACCAGCAACCTTTCAGTTACTGGTCCAACACTAACCGCAAGGCTACCTGCCTCCCTGTTCGTCCTATGTGAAGACAGTGAAGACACAGCTTGAGAGACAAAAAGACAATTGAACTGTAGTGGTAAAGGTCTGTTTTAAGAGCATCTCTATCTAACTCTATTGGCCCATCCTAGTACAGCAGTCTGTGTAAGGCAGTCTGTGTAAGGCAGTCTGTGTAAGGCAGTCTGTGTAAGGCAGTCTGTGTAAGGCAGTCTGTGTAAGGCAGTCTGTGTAAGGCAGTCTGTGTAAGGCAGTCTGTGTAAGGCAGTCTGTGTAAGGCAGTCTGTGTAAGGCAGTCTGTGTAAGGCAGTCTGTGTAAGGCAGTCTGTGTAAGGCAGTCTGTGTAAGGCAGTCTGTGAAGATTAGATATCCTGCCACGTGTTAACAAGGTAACCTTGTTTAAACAGAGTTCTCGTATGTTTTCAAGTCTTGAGGAAAGTCTCTCTCCTGAGGAAAACAAAAACAGTCCAAAACACGAGTCCAAGAAAACATTAACTAACACAACAAATATGATAACATGATTTCACAAGAGCTCTTTCTCCAAGAGACCAGAGGATTTTCAGTCAGTGGTTGCCCTGAGTAAGGCGAAGATTCAGTTCAACACGGATTAAAAATTGCACACACATTCAAAGTGGACGGCAGTGTTATGTTAGATGTTGTTTATTTGCTTGGGTTTGAATCCCAACCTAAGTCAGACTCTGTAATGGACAGTGTTTACGTGGGGTTGAATCCCAACCTAAGTCAGACTCTGTTTACGTGGGTTTGAATCCCAACCTAAGTCAGACTCTGTTTACGTGGGTTTGAATCCCAACCTTAGTCAGACTCTGTTTACGTGGGTTTGAATCCCAACCTTAGTCAGACTCTGTTTACGTGGGTTTGAATCCCAACCTTAGTCAGACTCTGTTTACGTGGGTTTGAATCCCAACCTTAGTCAGACTCTGTTTACGTGGGTTTGAATCTCAACCTTAGTCAGACTCTGTTTACGTGGGTTTGAATCCCAACCTAAGTCAGACTGTTTACGTGGGTTTGAATCCCAACCTAAGTCAGACTCTGTTTACGTGGGTTTGAATCCCAACCTAAGTCAGACTGTGTTTACTTGGGTTTGAATCCCAACCTAAGTCAGACTCTGTAATGGACAGTGTTTACGTGGGTTTGAATCCCAACCTAAGTCAGACTCTGTTTACGTGGGTTTGAATCTCAACCTTAGTCAGACTCTGTTTACGTGGGTTTGAATCCCAACCTTAGTCAGACTCTGTTTACGTGGGTTTGAATCCCAACCTTAGTCAGACTCTGTTTACGTGGGTTTGAATCCCAACCTTAGTCAGACTCTGTTTACGTGGGTTTGAATCCCAACCTAAGTCAGACTCTGTTTACGTGGGTTTGAATCCCAACCTAAGTCAGACTGTGTTTACTTGGGTTTGAATCCCAACCCAAGTCAGACTCTGTAATGGACAGTGTTTACGTGGGGTTGAATCCCAACCTAAGTCAGACTCTGTTTACGTGGGTTTGAATCCCAACCTTAGTCAGACTCTGTTTACGTGGGTTTGAATCCCAACCTTAGTCAGACTCTGTTTACGTGGGTTTGAATCCCAACCTTAGTCAGACTCTGTTTACGTGGGTTTGAATCCCAACCTTAGTCAGACTCTGTTTACGTGGGTTTGAATCTCAACCTTAGTCAGACTCTGTTTACGTGGGTTTGAATCTCAACCTTAGTCAGACTCTGTTTACGTGGGTTTGAATCCCAACCTAAGTCAGACTGTGTTTACTTGGGTTTGAATCCCAACCCAAGTCAGACTCTGTAATGGACAGTGTTTACGTGGGGTTGAATCCCAACCTAAGTCAGACTCTGTTTACGTGGGTTTGAATCCCAACCTTAGTCAGACTCTGTTTACGTGGGTTTGAATCCCAACCTAAGTCAGACTCTGTAATGGACAGTGTTTACGTGGGTTTGAATCCCAACCTAAGTCAGACTCTGTTTACGTGGGTTTGAATCTCAACCTTAGTCAGACTGTTTACGTGGGTTTGAATCCCAACCTAAGTCAGACTGTGTTTACGTGGGTTTGAATCCCAACCTAAGTCAGACTCTGTAATGGACAGTGTTTACGTGGGTTTGAATCCTAACCTAAGTCAGACTCTGTAATGGACTGTGTTTACGTGGGTTTGAATTCCAACCTAAGTCAGACTGTGTTTACGTGGGTTTGAATCCCAACCTAAGTCAGACTGTGTTTACGTGGGTTTGAATCCCAACCTAAGTCAGACTGTATTTACATGGGTTTGAATCCCAACCTAAGTCGTCAGACTGTATTTACGTGGGTTTGAATCCCAACCCAAGTCAGACTCTGTAATGGACAGTGTTTACGTGGGTTTGAATCCCAACCTAAGTCAGACTGTATTTACGTGGGTTTGAATCCCAACCCAAGTCAGACTCTGTAATGGACAGTGTTTACGTGGGTTTGAATCCCAACCTAAGTCAGACTCTGTTTACGTGGGTTTGAATCCCAACCTAAGTCAGACTCTGTTTACGTGGGTTTGAATCCCAACCCAAGTCAGACTCTGTAATGGACAGTGTTTACGTGGGTTTGAATCCCAACCTAAGTCAGACTCTGTTTACGTGGGTTTGAATCCCAACCTAAGTCAGACTCTGTTTACGTGGGTTTGAATCCCAACCTAAGTCAGACTCTGTAACGGACAGTGTTTACGTGGGGTTGAATCCCAACCTAAGTCAGACTCTGTAATGGACAGTAAGCGGAGGCTGGTCCTCAGGGGGAGGGAGAATAAACCGCTCAGCCCCCTGGGCTGTATCAAATGGAACACTATTCCCTTTAGAGTGCACTGCTTTTCACATTGAGCCCTGCATGTAGTTCACTTTATAAGGGGGCCATTTGGGACAGAGCCCTGGTCAAACTTCAGCTCTGGCCTCTTCTCTTTCTGCCGACCCGATCAGAGAGGAGACAGAGCTAATTAGAATGGTGTTGAGCGAACATGTTGAATAATTCAAACAATGCAGTCGCTCTGGCTGACACACAATGGACCCAGAGTCGCCTCACTCCGACACTCCACCCAATGGACCTGGACTGCAACTGGAACTAAAGAGGGTTCATTTGTCTAGAAAGCCCTCTGTCTTTCAACAGACCATTCCAGTGACTGATTAGCTGGCTGGCTGACAAAGCCAGACGACTAGGGGAGGGACAAAGCCAGACGACTAGGGGAGGGACAAAGCCAGACGACTAGGGGATGGACAAAGCCAGACGACTAGGGGAGGGACAAAGCCAGACGACTAGGGGAGGGACAAAGCCAGACGACTAGGGGAGGGACAAAGCCAGACGACTAGGGGAGGGACAAAGCCAGACGACTAGGGGAGGGACAAAGCCAGACGACTAGGGGAGGGACAAAGCCAGACGACTAGGGGAGGGACAAAGCCAGACGACTAGGGGAGGGACAAAGCCAGACGACTAGGGGAGGGACAAAGCCAGACGACTAGGGGGTGGACAAAGCCAGACGACTAGGGGTGGACAAAGCCAGACGACTAGGGGGTGGACAAAGCCAGACGACTAGGGGGTGGACAAAGCCAGACGACTAGGGGGTGGACAAAGCCATACGACTAGGGGAGGGACAAAGCCATACGACTAGGGGAGGGACAAAGCCATACGACTAGGGGAGGGACAAAGCCATACGACTAGGGGAGGGACAAAGCCATACGACTAGGGGAGGGACAAAGCCATACGACTAGGGGAGGGACAAAGCCATACGACTAGGGGAGGGACAAAGCCATACGACTAGGGGAGGGACAAAGCCAGACGACTAGGGGAGGGACAAAGCCAGACGACTAGGGGAGGGACAAAGCCAGACGACTAGGGGAGGGACAAAGCCAGACGACTAGGGGAGGGACAAAGCCAGACGACTAGGGGAGGGACAAAGCCAGACGACTAGGGGGTGGACAAAGCCAGACGACTAGGGGGTGGACAAAGCCAGACGACTAGGGGAGGGACAAAGCCATACGACTAGGGGGGACAAAGCCATACGACTAGGGGGGGACAAAGCCATACGACAAGGGGGGACAAAGCCATACGACAAGGGGGACAAAGCCAGACGACAAGGGGGACAAAGCCAGACGACTAGGGGAGGGACAAAGCCAGACGACTAGGGGAGGGACAAAGCCAGACGACTAGGGGAGGGACAAAGCCAGACGACTAGGGGAGGGACAAAGCCAGACGACTAGGGGAGGGACAAAGCCAGACGACTAGGGGAGGGACAAAGCCAGACGACTAGGGGAGGGACAAAGCCAGACGACTAGGGGAGGGACAAAGCCAGACGACTAGGGGAGGGACAAAGCCAGACGACTAGGGGAGGGACAAAGCCAGACGACTAGGGGATGGACAAAGCCAGACGACTAGGGGAGGGACAAAGCCATACGACTAGGGGAGGGACAAAGCCATACGACTAGGGGAGGGACAAAGCCATACGACTAGGGGAGGGACAAAGCCATACGACTAGGGGAGGGACAAAGCCATACGACTAGGGGAGGGACAAAGCCATACGACTAGGGGAGGGACAAAGCCAGACGACTAGGGGAGGGACAAAGCCAGACGACTAGGGGAGGGACAAAGCCAGACGACTAGGGGAGGGACAAAGCCAGACGACTAGGGGAGGGACAAAGCCAGACGACTAGGGGAGGGACAAAGCCAGACGACTAGGGGAGGGACAAAGCCAGACGACTAGGGGAGGGACAAAGCCAGACGACTAGGGGAGGGACAAAGCCAGACGACTAGGGGAGGGACAAAGCCAGACGACTAGGGGAGGGACAAAGCCAGACGACTAGGGGAGGGACAAAGCCAGACGACTAGGGGAGGGACAAAGCCAGACGACTAGGGGAGGGACAAAGCCAGACGACTAGGGGAGGGACAAAGCCAGACGACTAGGGGAGGGACAAAGCCAGACGACTAGGGGAGGGACAAAGCCATACGACTAGGGGAGGGACAAAGCCATACGACTAGGGGAGGGACAAAGCCATACGACTAGGGGAGGGACAAAGCCATACGACTAGGGGAGGGACAAAGCCATACGACTAGGGGAGGGACAAAGCCAGACGACTAGGGGAGGGACAAAGCCAGACGACTAGGGGAGGGACAAAGCCAGACGACTAGGGAGGGACAAAGCCAGACGACTAGGGGAGGGACAAAGCCAGACGACTAGGGGAGGGACAAAGCCAGACGACTAGGGGAGGGACAAAGCCAGACGACTAGGGGAGGGACAAAGCCAGACGACTAGGGAGGGACAAAGCCAGACGACTAGGGGATGGACAAAGCCAGACGACTAGGGGAGGGACAAAGCCAGACGACTAGGGGAGGGACAAAGCCAGACGACTAGGGGAGGGACAAAGCCAGACGACTAGGGGAGGGACAAAGCCAGACGACTAGGGGAGGGACAAAGCCAGACGACTAGGGGAGGGACAAAGCCAGACGACTAGGGGAGGGACAAAGCCAGACGACTAGGGGAGGGACAAAGCCAGACGACTAGGGGAGGGACAAAGCCAGACGACTAGGGGAGGGACAAAGCCATACGACTAGGGGAGGGACAAAGCCAGACGACTAGGGGAGGGACAAAGCCAGACGACTAGGGGAGGGACAAAGCCAGACGACTAGGGGAGGGACAAAGCCAGACGACTAGGGGAGGGACAAAGCCAGACGACTAGGGGAGGGACAAAGCCATACGACTAGGGGAGGGACAAAGCCAGACGACTAGGGGAGGGACAAAGCCATACGACTAGGGGAGGGACAAAGCCAGACGACTAGGGGAGGGACAAAGCCAGACGACTAGGGGGGACAAAGCCAGACGACTAGGGGGACAAAGCCAGACGACTAGGGGAGGGACAAAGCCATACGACTAGGGGAGGGACAAAGCCAGACGACTAGGGGAGGGACAAAGCCAGACGACTAGGGGAGGGACAAAGCCATACGACTAGGGGAGGGACAAAGCCAGACGACTAGGGGAGGGACAAAGCCAGACGACTAGGGGAGGGACAAAGCCAGACGACTAGGGGAGGGACAAAGCCATACGACTAGGGGAGGGACAAAGCCAGACGACTAGGGGAGGGACAAAGCCATACGACTAGGGGAGGGACAAAGCCAGACGACTAGGGGAGGGACAAAGCCATACGACTAGGGGAGGGACAAAGCCATACGACTAGGGGAGGGACAAAGCCATACGACTAGGGGAGGGACAAAGCCAGACGACTAGGGGGTGGACAAAGCCATACGACTAGGGGAGGGACAAAGCCATACGACTAGGGGAGGGACAAAGCCATACGACAAGGGGGGGGACAAAGCCAGACGACTAGGGGAGGGACAAAGCCATACGACTAGTGGAGGGACAAAGCCATACGACTAGGGGAGGGACAAAGCCAGACGACTAGGGGAGGGACAAAGCCAGACGACTAGGGGAGGGACAAAGCCATACGACTAGGGGAGGGACAAAGCCAGACGACTAGGGGAGGGACAAAGCCATACGACTAGGGGAGGGACAAAGCCATACGACTAGGGGAGGGACAAAGCCAGACGACTAGGGGAGGGACAAAGCCAGACGACTAGGGGAGGGACAAAGCCAGACGACTAGGGGAGGGACAAAGCCAGACGACTAGGGGAGGGACAAAGCCAGACGACTAGGGGAGGGACAAAGCCAGACGACTAGGGGAGGGACAAAGCCAGACGACTAGGGGAGGGACAAAGCCAGACGACTAGGGGAGGGACAAAGCCAGACGACTAGGGGAGGGACAAAGCCAGACGACTAGGGGAGGGACAAAGCCATACGACTAGGGGAGGGACAAAGCCAGACGACTAGGGGAGGGACAAAGCCATACGACTAGGGGAGGGACAAAGCCAGACGACTAGGGGAGGGACAAAGCCATACGACTAGGGGAGGGACAAAGCCAGACGACTAGGGGAGGGACAAAGCCAGACGACTAGGGGAGGGACAAAGCCATACGACTAGGGGAGGGACAAAGCCAGACGACTAGGGGAGGGACAAAGCCAGACGACTAGGGGAGGGACAAAGCCATACGACTAGGGGAGGGACAAAGCCAGACGACTAGGGGAGGGACAAAGCCAGACGACTAGGGGAGGGACAAAGCCATACGACTAGGGGAGGGACAAAGCCATACGACTAGGGGAGGGACAAAGCCATACGACTAGGGGAGGGACAAAGCCATACGACTAGGGGAGGGACAAAGCCATACGACTAGGGGAGGGACAAAGCCATACGACTAGGGGAGGGACAAAGCCATACGACTAGGGGAGGGACAAAGCCAGACGACTAGGGGAGGGACAAAGCCAGACGACTAGGGGAGGGACAAAGCCATACGACTAGGGGAGGGACAAAGCCAGACGACTAGGGGAGGGACAAAGCCATACGACTAGGGGAGGGACAAAGCCATACGACTAGGGGAGGGACAAAGCCAGACGACTAGGGGAGGGACAAAGCCAGACGACTAGGGGAGGGACAAAGCCAGACGACTAGGGGAGGGACAAAGCCATACGACTAGGGGAGGGACAAAGCCAGACGACTAGGGGAGGGACAAAGCCAGACGACTAGGGGAGGGACAAAGCCAGACGACTAGGGGAGGGACAAAGCCATACGACTAGGGGAGGGACAAAGCCAGACGACTAGGGGAGGGACAAAGCCATACGACTAGGGGAGGGACAAAGCCAGACGACTAGGGGAGGGACAAAGCCAGACGACTAGGGGAGGGACAAAGCCAGACGACTAGGGGAGGGACAAAGCCAGACGACTAGGGGAGGGACAAAGCCATACGACTAGGGGAGGGACAAAGCCATACGACTAGGGGAGGGACAAAGCCATACGACTAGGGGAGGGACAAAGCCAGACGACAAGGGGAGGGACAAAGCCAGACGACTAGGGGAGGGACAAAGCCAGACGACTAGGGGAGGGACAAAGCCAGACGACAAGGGGGGACAAAGCCAGACGACTAGGGGAGGGACAAAGCCATACGACTAGGGGAGGGACAAAGCCATACGACTAGGGGAGGGACAAAGCCAGACGACTAGGGGAGGGACAAAGCCAGACGACTAGGGGAGGGACAAAGCCAGACGACTAGGGGAGGGACAAAGCCAGACGACTAGGGGAGGGACAAAGCCATACGACTAGGGGAGGGACAAAGCCATACGACTAGGGGAGGGACAAAGCCATACGACTAGGGGAGGGACAAAGCCAGACGACTAGGGGAGGGACAAAGCCAGACGACTAGGGGAGGGACAAAGCCATACGACTAGGGGAGGGACAAAGCCATACGACTAGGGGAGGGACAAAGCCAGACGACTAGGGGAGGGACAAAGCCATACGACTAGGGGAGGGACAAAGCCAGACGACTAGGGGAGGGACAAAGCCATACGACTAGGGGAGGGACAAAGCCAGACGACTAGGGGAGGGACAAAGCCAGACGACTAGGGGAGGGACAAAGCCATACGACTAGGGGAGGGACAAAGCCAGACGACTAGGGGAGGGACAAAGCCAGACGACTAGGGGAGGGACAAAGCCATACGACTAGGGGAGGGACAAAGCCAGACGACTAGGGGAGGGACAAAGCCAGACGACTAGGGGAGGGACAAAGCCATACGACTAGGGGAGGGACAAAGCCATACGACTAGGAGAGGGACAAAGCCAGACGACTAGGGGAGGGACAAAGCCAGACGACTAGGGGAGGGACAAAGCCATACGACTAGGGGAGGGACAAAGCCAGACGACTAGGGGAGGGACAAAGCCATACGACTAGGGGAGGGACAAAGCCAGACGACTAGGGGAGGGACAAAGCCAGACGACTAGGGGAGGGACAAAGCCATACGACTAGGGGAGGGACAAAGCCATACGACTAGGGGAGGCTGAGGAAGAGAGCGGCGGTGGCTGTTACCTTTGGCTGTCGTGGTTCCTCCATGACCATTGGCGGACGCAATCTGAAAGGTGGGAGGAGAGCTACTTATCAAGACATAACAAGAGACATAAAACAATACCTTCCTAGATCAGTAATCTTTTCAGGACGTCAAAATAACCTACAATATTGATTACTTGACAACTTAAAATGTTGAAGAATAGAACATCTTAGAGGACCACAATGGAAATAACCCTGTGGCATATGTAGTATATTTTATCCTCTGTCATTTTTAAAACACGTAATGTCTCCAGCTAGAGCAGACTACTGCTTCCAGTATCAAATCAATCCCCCCAAAACACAATTTACACAGGAGAGAGAAGCACTGTCTCACCTGGTGACCGGAGTCCATCCCAACATTCTGTCTCACCTGGTGACCGGAGTCCATCCCAACATTCTGTCTCACCTGGTGACCGGAGTCCATCCCAACATTCTGTCTCACCTGGTGACCGGAGTCCATCCCAACATTCTGTCTCACCTGGTGACCGGAGTCCATCACATTCTGTCTCACCTGGTGACCGGAGTCAATCCCAACATTCTGTCTCACCTGGTGACCGGAGTCCATCCCAACATTCTGTCTCACCTGGTGACCGGAGTCCATCCCAACATTCTGTCTCACCTGGTGACCGGAGTCCATCCCAACATTCTGTCTCACCTGGTGACCGGAGTCCATCCCAACATTCTGTCTCACCCGGTGACCGGAGTCCATCCCAACATTCTGTCTCACCTGGTGACCGGAGTCCATCCCTGTATAAGAGTTTCTGGAGCTGCAGTCTACTGGTGGAGTCTCATCTCGAATGAAGTCTGCCATCTCTAGACCCCCACCAGGGTCCCTGCGCACACACACACACTTCCATTAGGAAAACGTGGTAATGGACATTTGACCAGAAGCATTTTAACTAACCGTATATTTGACACATTGACCTGACTCATATGCATTGGGTGTGTAACCTGGTTAGGCTGCTCAGAACGAGATGGTCATTCATCTTAACAGGACATGAACATCTCCAGGATGCAACAGAGCGAGGTCCTTCTTAGTGAATTCTGATGTGCACTTTGAAGATGTTTAGAATAACTGTACACCACTTACTTTCCCTCAGCCAACAAGACGAGTAACAAACAGCAACATCACTAGCCTGTGTCAACCTACTATCCCCGCTAGTAGGGACGTTGACCACTTACTTTCCCTCAGCCAACAAGACGAGTAACAAACAGCAACATCACTAGCCTGTGTCAACCTACTATCCCCGCTAGTAGGGACGTTGACCACTTACTTTCCCTCAGCCAACAAGACGAGTAACAAACAGCAACATCACTAGCCTGTGTCAACCTACTATCCCCCCTAGTAGGGACGTTGACCACTTACTTTCCCTCAGCCAACAAGACGAGTAACAAACAGCAACATCACTAGCCTGTGTCAACCTACTATCCCCCCTAGTAGGGACTTTGACCACTTACTTTCCCTCAGCCAACAAGACGAGTAACAAACAGCAACATCACTAGCCTGTGTCAACCTACTATCCCCCCTAGTAGGGACGTTGACCACTTACTTTCCCTCAGCCAACAAGACGAGTAACAAACAGCAACATCACTAGCCTGTGTCAACCTACTATCCCCCCCTAGTAGGGACGTTGACCTATTCTACTGGTCAACTTGTCCAGGAAGAAAGTGTCAATCCACTATCCCCCCCTTAGTAAAGAAATAGCCTATTCCAAACAAACTCTAAAGGCAAACAGTTGTGGGAAGATAAATCCGCACGCCTAGCCTACACCAACAAAATAAGCTGTTAAAAAGCTAACGAGGCTAAACGCAACAGATCAGAATGTTTAAAAACTATTATGTGGACAAGAAACTATCACGGGTTGCTAATATGACTTGGATTGACGTTTGGCTACTGGACAAAGAAAGAAAGTTGTTTTGAAAACCAAATGAACATGAGAGAAATAGGCTACTGGGTTACAGGCAACATTCGCACTGAGCTAAAGGGTAGAGCTGCCGCTTTCAAGGTGCGGGACTCTAACCCGAAAGCTTATAAGAAATTCCGCTCTGCCCTCCGACGAACCATCAAACAGGCAAAGCGTCAATACAGGGCTAAGATTGAATCATTCTACACCGGCTCCAACGCTCATCTTGTGGCAGGGCTTGCAAACCATTACAGATTACAAAGGGAAGCACAGCCACGAGCTGCCCAGTGACACGAGCCTACCAGACGAGCTAAATCACTTCTATATATAATCGCTTCGAGGCAAGCAACACTGAGGCATGAATGAGAGCATCAGCTGTTCCGGACGACTGTGTGATCACGCTCTCCGTAGCCGACGTGAGTAAGACCTTTAAACAGGTCAACATACACAAGGCTGCGGGGCCAGACGGATTACCAGGACGTGTGCTCTGGGCATGTGCTAACCAACTGGCAGGTGTCTTCACTGACATTTTCAACATGTCCCTGATTGAGTCTGTAATACCAACATGTTTCAAGCAGACCACCATAGTCCCGGTGCACAAGAACAAAGGTAACCTGCCTACAAGACTACAGACCTGTAGCACTCACGTCTGTAGCCATGAAGTGCTTTGAAAGGCTGGTAATGGCTCACATCAGCACCATTATCCCAGAAACCCTAGACCCACTCCAATTTGCATACCGCCCAAACAGATCCACAGATGATGCAATTTCTACTGCACTGTCCTTCCCCACCTGGACAAAAGGAACTCTTATGTGAGAATGTTATTCATTGACTACAGTTCAGTGTTCAACACCAGTGCCGTCAAAGCTCATCACTAAGCTAAGGACCCTGGGACTAAACACCTCCCTCTGCAACTTGATCCTGGACTTCCGGTGCTTGTATCTAGCCCCTCTACTGTATCTAGCCCCTCTACTGTATATAGCCTGTCTTTTTACTGTTGTTTTATTTCTTTACCTACCTATTGTTCACCTAATATATTTTTTTGCACTATAGGTTAGAACCTGTAAGTAAGCATTTCACTGTCAGTAAGTAAGTACCTGTTGTTTTCGGCGCACGTGACAAAGAAACTTTGATTTTAGATTTGAGAACACGTTCTCATTTACAGCAACGACCTGCTGGGGAATAGTTACAGGGGAGAGGAGGGGGATTAATGAGTCAATTGGAAGTTGGGATGTTTTAGTGGCCATGATGGTTTGAGGGCCAGATTGGGAGTTTAGCCAGGACAACGGGGTTAACACCCCTACTCTTATGATAAGTGCCATGTGATCTTTAGTGACCACAGAGAGTCAGGACACCCGTTTAACATCCCATCTGAAAGGCGGCACCCTGCACAGGGCAATGTCCCCAATCACTGCCCATGACAGTAATAGCTTATGCATAGATGTAGATTCAAATGATCAGTTCCAGGCGCCAAAGCTGTCAGTTGGGACACTTGAAGCTCTGACTATTTTAGCAAATAGCAGCCTACTGCTGTGGAGGAGGGTAACAGACTGACTCAGCTACTGCTGTGGAGGAGGGTAACACACTGACTCAGCTACTGCTGTGGAGGAGGGTAACACACTGACTCAGCTACTGCTGTGGTGGAGGGTAACACTGATTCAGCTACTGCTGTGGTGGAGGGTAACACACCGACTCAGCTACTGCTGTGGAGGAGGGTAACACACCGACTCAGCTACTGCTGTGGAGGAGGGTAACACACTGACTCAGCTACTGCTGTGGAGGAGGGTAACACACTGACTCAGCTACTGCTGTGGTGGAGGGTAACACTGATTCAGCTACTGCTGTGGTGGAGGGTAACACACCGACTCAGCTACTGCTGTGGAGGAGGGTAACACACCGACTCAGCTACTGCTGTGGAGGAGGGTAACACACCGACTCAGCTACAGCTGTGGTGGAGGGTAACACACCGACTCAGCTACTGCTGTGGAGGAGGGTAACACACCGACTCAGCTACTGCTGTGGAGGAGGGTAACACACCGACTCAGCTACTGCTGTGGAGGAGGGTAACACTGACTCAGCTACTGCTGTGGTGGAGGGTAACACACTGACTCAGCTACTGCTGTGGAGGAGGGTAACACTGACTCAGCTACTGCTGTGGTGGAGGGTAACACTGACTCAGCTACTGCTGTGGTGGAGGGTAACACTGACTCAGCTACTGCTGTGGTGGAGGGTAACACTGACTCAGCTACTGCTGTGGAGGAGGGTAACACTGACTCAGCTACTGCTGTGGTGGAGGGTAACACTGACTCAGCTACTGCTGTGGTGGAGGGTAACACTGACTCAGCTACTGCTGTGGAGGAGGGTAACACTGACTCAGCTACTGCTGTGGAGGAGGGTAACACACTGACTCAGCTACTGCTGTGGTGGAGGGTAACACTGACTCAGCTACTGCTGTGGAGGAGGGTAACACACTGACTCAGCTACTGCTGTGGTGGAGGGTAACACTGACTCAGCTACTGCTGTGGTGGAGGGTAACACACTGACTCAGCTACTGCTGTGGTGGAGGGTAACACACCGACTCAGCTACTGCTGTGGTGGAGGGTAACACACCGACTCAGCTACTGCTGTGGAGGAGGGTAACACACTGACTCAGCTACTGCTGTGGAGGAGGGTAACACACTGACTCAGCTACTGCTGTGGAGGAGGGTAACACACTGACTCAGCTACTGCTGTGGAGGAGGGTAACACACTGACTCAGCTACTGCTGTGGTGGAGGGTAACACTGACTCAGCTACTGCTGTGGAGGAGGGTAACACACTGACTCAGCTACTGCTGTGGTGGAGGGTAACACTGACTCAGCTACTGCTGTGGTGGAGGGTAACACTGACTCAGCTACTGCTGTGGTGGAGGGTAACACTGACTCAGCTACTGCTGTGGTGGAGGGTAACACTGACTCAGCTACTGCTGTGGTGGAGGGTAACACTGACTCAGCTACTGCTGTGGTGGAGGGTAACACTGACTCAGCTACTGCTGTGGTGGAGGGTAACACTGACTCAGCTACTGCTGTGGTGGAGGGTAACACTGACTCAGCTACTGCTGTGGTGGAGGGTAACACTGACTCAGCTACTGCTGTGGAGGAGGGTAACACACTGACTCAGCTACTGCTGTGGTGGAGGGTAACACTGACTCAGCTACTGCTGTGGTGGAGGGTAACACTGACTCAGCTACTGCTGTGGTGGAGGGTAACACACTGACTCAGCTACTGCTGTGGTGGAGGGTAACACACTGACTCAGCTACTGCTGTGGTGGAGGGTAACACACTGACTCAGCTACTGCTGTGGTGGAGGGTAACACACTGACTCAGCTACTGCTGTGGTGGAGGGTAACACTGACTCAGCTACTGCTGTGGTGGAGGGTAACACTGACTCATCTACTGCTGTGGTGGAGGGTAACACTGACTCAGCTACTGCTGTGGTGGAGGGTAACACTGACTCAGCTACTGCTGTGGTGGAGGGTAACACTGACTCAGCTACTGCTGTGGAGGAGGGTAACACTGACTCAGCTACTGCTGTGGAGGAGGGTAACACTGACTCAGCTACTGCTGTGGAGGAGGGTAACACTGACTCAGCTACTGCTGTGGTGGAGGGTAACACTGACTCAGCTACTGCTGTGGTGGAGGGTAACACACTGACTCAGCTACTGCTGTGGTGGAGGGTAACACACTGACTCAGCTACTGCTGTGGTGGAGGGTAACACTGACTCAGCTACTGCTGTGGTGGAGGGTAACACTGACTCAACTACTGCTGTGGAGGAGGGTAACACTGACTCAGCTACTGCTGTGGAGGAGGGTAACACACTGACTCAGCTACTGCTGTGGAGGAGGGTAACACTGACTCAGCTACTGCTGTGGAGGAGGGTAACACACGGACTCAGCTACTGCTGTGGAGGAGGGTAACACTGACTCAGCTACTGCTGTGGAGGAGGGTAACACACTGACTCAGCTACTGCTGTGGAGGAGGGTAACACTGACTCAGCTACTGCTGTGGAGGAGGGTAACACTGACTCAGCTACTGTTGTGGTGGAGGGTAACACTGACTCAGCTACTGCTGTGGTGGAGGGTAACACTGACTCAGCTACTGCTGTGGTGGAGGGTAACACTGACTCAGCTACTGCTGTGGTGGAGGGTAACACACTGACTCAGCTACTGCTGTGGTGGAGGGTAACACTGACTCAGCTACTGCTGTGGTGGAGGGTAACACTGACTCAGCTACTGCTGTGGTGGAGGGTAACACTGACTCAGCTACTGCTGTGGTGGAGGGTAACACTGACTCAGCTACTGCTGTGGAGGAGGGTAACACACTGACTCAGCTACTGCTGTGGAGGAGGGTAACACTGACTCAGCTACTGCTGTGGTGGAGGGTAACACACTGACTCAGCTACTGCTGTGGTGGAGGGTAACACTGACTCAGCTACTGCTGTGGTGGAGGGTAACACTGACTCAGCTACTGCTGTGGTGGAGGGTAACACTGACTCAGCTACTGCTGTGGTGGAGGGTAACACACTGACTCAGCTACTGCTGTGGTGGAGGGTAACACACTGACTCAGCTACTGCTGTGGAGGAGGGTAACACACTGACTCAGCTACTGCTGTGGTGGAGGGTAACACACTGACTCAGCTACTGCTGTGGTGGAGGGTAACACTGACTCAGCTACTGCTGTGGTGGAGGGTAACACTGACTCAGCTACTGCTGTGGTGGAGGGTAACACTGACTCAGCTACTGCTGTGGTGGAGGGTAACACTGACTCAGCTACTGCTGTGGAGGAGGGTAACACACTGACTCAGCTACTGCTGTGGAGGAGGGTAACACTGACTCAGCTACTGCTGTGGTGGAGGGTAACACACTGACTCAGCTACTGCTGTGGTGGAGGGTAACACTGACTCAGCTACTGCTGTGGTGGAGGGTAACACTGACTCAGCTACTGCTGTGGTGGAGGGTAACACTGACTCAGCTACTGCTGTGGTGGAGGGTAACACACTGACTCAGCTACTGCTGTGGTGGAGGGTAACACACTGACTCAGCTACTGCTGTGGAGGAGGGTAACACACTGACTCAGCTACTGCTGTGGTGGAGGGTAACACACTGACTCAGCTACTGCTGTGGTGGAGGGTAACACTGACTCAGCTACTGCTGTGGTGGAGGGTAACACTGACTCAGCTACTGCTGTGGTGGAGGGTAACACTGACTCAGCTACTGCTGTGGAGGAGGGTAACACTGACTCAGCTACTGCTGTGGTGGAGGGTAACACTGACTCAGCTACTGCTGTGGTGGAGGGTAACACTGATGACTCAGCTACTGCTGTGGAGGAGGGTAACACTGACTCAGCTACTGCTGTGGAGGAGGGTAACACTGACTCAGCTACTGCTGTGGTGGAGGGTAACACTGATGACTCAGCTACTGCTGTGGAGGAGGGTAACACTGACTCAGCTACTGCTGTGGAGGAGGGTAACACTGACTCAGCTACTGCTGTGGTGGAGGGTAACACACCGACTCAGCTACTGCTGTGGTGGAGGGTAACACTGACTCAGCTACTGCTGTGGTGGAGGGTAACACTGACTCAGCTACTGCTGTGGTGGAGGGCTCTCATTTCTCCCTTGTTTTTCTTAGCATCCTGCTCCCCAGTCCACTCCAAGCTGCTCTGCTTTGGTCTCCTTCAGGAATGTGAGAATGATTCACTCTACAGGGGTTTGGGCAGTAAGTTAACAAGTTGCGACCTCACACATTAGGTTTCGTTGTTTCTAAAATGTGAACTAGGCCTATTTCCACTAACAAAAATATGTTTGACTGCCAAAATCAGTCGCTTTCCTCACTGGTCTTGTGGCCTTGAGGTGAAGAGGTAGCTTGCTAGCTGAATTGATTTGCACTGCAAACATGTGTGAAACATGCTCAGTCCCCGTCTCCATAGCAACAGATCAACCTTTGACCCTGACCCACAAACACCTACTTCACACCACTAGAGGAAATTAAATCCATGATTCATCTGTGATTTTAGGGTCAGGTCAGGTGCCTAAGTATCCAATAAACCACAGCCCTACAAGATAATAGATGGGGTATGCTTGCCATTTAGTGATAAAAACACTTTTCTGAAAACAATGTGTGTCCTTGCTTCAGCCATCTAAAAAAGTATGTTTATGATAGTGAAAAGTTAGAGTAACAATATCTAAAAAGTACCCCCACCAACATCAACCCTGAACCCGGAGAGCTCACTAAAGGCATCAGCATGCTTCAGTTCGGCTGTCGCCTAGCCGGCCTCGGCTAGCCGAACCCAACGATACTCCCTAAAAATACCTTTGCTTGAAAAACGGGGGGGCAGCACTGTTTTTCCATGTTAAGACGCCGTAGCCAGTCCCCAAAATAGTCAGAATTCATTTAAGATAACTCAAGAAATCCTGTCACTCATTTAGATGTTTTTCTGCTGGGTTGCATGACGTTGCATGACGACGCCTTAACTGACCCTGGTCCATTGCTGTCCTCCTGACGTGTGGCGTCTCCCTCGTTGGCCCCCTCGCTGCTGGTTCTGTTGCTCTCTTTCTCCTTGGCCCGGTGCTCCACCACCTCTCCCTCGTCCAGGGCATGATGCAGCCGGTAGTTCACAGTCTTCAGCAGCAGGAACATACCAGCTATCACACCACAGTAGATCCCTACTATCACCATGGTGGGCGGGAGTGCCTGGAAGACACACATTTGACATTTATATTTGAGTAATTTTAGCAGACACTCTTTATACAGATCAATTTAAAAGCAACGCGTTCAACTACAACTACAATAACACCATCCAAGGACTGATGTTTGATTTCTTTCAATAGTAGAACACAAATACAACTTAGAAACCCCCCTAAAAGACAAGTGCCATTTACGTAGTCTTTCCCCCTCCAGTAAATGAGAGTTCACCATGTCAGCGTTTTGTTAACTGACCAGCCATCGAACCCAGGTTGTCTGCAAGAATGTGTTAGCTCAGAGAGCTAGCAGGTTTCCAGGTCTTGTGAAAAGTGATTAGTCATCATAGTGGTAAATGGAGTCATCACGTCAGTATAGTGAACAACCTCCGCTATATTCCCATTACAGATTGTTGTATTTAACTAGGCAAGTCAGTTTAAGAACAAATTCTTATTTTCAATGACAGCCTTCCCGGGGAACAGTGGGTTAACTGACGTGTTCAGGAGGCAGAACGACATATTTTTACCTTGTCAGCTCAGGGATTCAATCTAGCAACCTTTCGGTTACTGGCCCAACGCTCTAACCACCAAGCTACCTGCCACCCATGTTCAGTCAGTGCATTTATTGATTTGCCTATGGGTAACACCAGTGATGCTCGGTCTCTCTCTCTCAGAGCATTCAGAAAAATCACACTATTTATACCCTCCCTGTCACACATCCTGACTTAAATCAAAGCACTTGGTATACAGGTAGCAGGCAGCCTAGTGGTTAGAGCATTGGGCCAGTAACCCAAAAGTCCCTAGATTGAATCCCCGAGCTGACAAGGTACAAATCTGTCCCTCTGCCCCTGAACAAGGCAGTTAACCCACTGTTCCTAGGCCGTCATTGTAAATAATAATTTGTTCTTAACCGACTTGCCTAGTTAAATAGGTCAAATAAATTTTTAAAAACATCCTGAGTTAAATCAAAGCACTTGGAATACATATCCTGACTTGAGTCAAAGCAAAACCACTGCTAATCAATCACAGATCTGGCCTAATTACACAACACCAAGCAACTGGACTGAGTAACATTTAAATTGGAAACAGCTGTAACTATAGCCCCTCAATATTGAAAGTGAGGCACATATAAAATGCTGTTTTAAAGATCACTCATTTACATTTGGTTTTGCAGGTAGTGTTTACAGTAACGTGATGTTTATGGGGCAGGAATATTTGACTGTGCAGCAGTTTGTAATCTATCCTACTCTCCAACCATTCCAAAATACCGTTGTTTTGTTTCATGACAACATTTCCTAGAAGTCTGTTTTTGTGCTGGCTTGCTGACAAGATGGGTCAGCTTGAATATCTGGTAGATCTTGCCACCAGTATACGAGAGACAAGACATACATTGTTAGCTAATAATAGACTGAGATAGATCGCTGTCAATGTGGCTTGGGGGGGGTGGGGGTGCGAAGGTTGCAAACATAATATCTGTTTTCTATTCATTAGCTATCTTTGTTGTTTATGTACAACAGACGTATTAGCCACGACTTGTTGCCCGGGGGTTTGGTTAGTCAAACCTGGTCGAGTTTAAAGTATTTCCCTCAATCTGATTTTATTTTTTTTATGGACAATGTAAAATGTGGTCAGCTAACAATGACAGATAGCGGAATAAAATGTCACACCTGACAACAAAACATAACGGTGAACCTGAAAACAAGGAGCGAACAGTTACGTCCACTGCTATTTATTTCGTTTTATTCGAGGGAAACATTTAGATCTCAAACAAAGAATATACCTAGCAACCTAGCTAGTTATCTAGGTAACGTTAACTAGATAGCTAAATAGCAAGTTGGCTAACCTTACTAGCCAACGGTATAGCTATTAGCATTAGCGGTTTGGCTAATCTTACTAGCCAACGGTATAGCTGTTAGCATTAGCGGTTTGGCTAATCTTACTAGCCAACGGTATAGCTGTTAGCATTAGCGGTTTGGCTAATCTTACTAGCCAACGGTATAGCTGTTAGCATTAGCGGTTTGGCTAGCATGACATTACAGCCAGGGAAGATCCTCTAACGGTAAACCCAGACTTGCTTTGCTGAGATTGGATATCAATGTTAATACACACACACACTTACCATGTAAAGCGTGAAGGGGAAACATAGTAGGAATAGCCAGAGGTAGAGGTGTAGAGCATTGACAAATGTATTTTGATGGGGATCATAGTACCATCCGCCTGTGATTGAAGCCCAGACCCCTTGCCTGAGGATCTGTAGAGTTTGAGACCCCATGTTTTATCCCATTCGATTTCCTTGGGAGAAAAAAACGAGTAAATAAAAGGGTCGACACGAAGGCTAGTCGTGGTGAAACATTACCAACAGTGCAGTGTTTTCAGACACTGGCCTGAAAATCCACACTGCAGCCATCTTCTCTGCAACTAGCCAGCTGGGGCACTGTACTCGGTCCTCCACTGAGAAAGTCTTCCTATCCCACCACGCCCTGCGAGCTGCTTCTTCTTCTTCGGCCGTGCTATCTGGTATCCTTGGGACGTCCTTACGCAATGGTCCCTACCCATTGAAGTTGAAATTTTAAAAAGGTTCAGGGTAAGAGTTATGGTTAAGGTAAAGGTTAAGGGTAGAGTTTAGGATAATGACATCCGAAGGATCCCTGATAGCCCTAACCCTTCTTCACATAAACAAACGGGCAATGGAGAAAGAGTGTAGCAAAGACAACTCTGTGAGGGTAGTTTGAAAACGGTCACACAATATTACACTAGCTAAATAGCGCCCCCTTTTGGTAATGTACTGATTTTCAGAAAATCTCGGTGTGCCATATTTTTTTATTTAACCAGGAAAATCAGTTAAGAACAGATTCTTATTTACAATGAAGTCCTACCCAGGCCAAGCCCTAAACCAGACAACGCTGGGCCAATTGTGCATCGCCGTATGGGACTCCCAATCACTGTACGGTTGTAATACAGCCTGGAATCAAACCAGGGTCTGTACTGACACCTCTAGCACTGAGTTGCAGTTCCTTAGACCACTGCTGTATTTTCAATCATGACAGATTTTTGAAGTTACTAGTCAAATATATTAATTGATCATCAAGTTAAATCATCTAGACACTAAAATCTCCTTGACTCTCATCAAATGAGATTGGTCCAACTGCAAGGCTCTTCAATATCTCAGGAGGATCCCATAGCTGATGTCCAAAGCAGACTATCTATATTGACCACACCTGGCTACATTTAATCACATTAAAAAAGACATGTTTTGATGAATAATGACAAACTCAAGTCACTGCAGAATTTTTGAAAATTATTATATTCAGAAAAGCATGAAAAAAATGTTTTTCAATGAAAACAGACAATGGATTCAGGATCACTTGACGTGGAAAAAAAACAATTACATATTGAAAAAATTAATTGTGTGGATGTGTATTTATGTTTCAGAGACAACGGCAAAAAAAACAAGTCTCCCCACAGTCACGACTGAGTAAGATACTGCTGATGTCAACAGTGCATAGAGATTTACCGGTGATCTCAGTTTCCATGTTACCCTAAAAAAAAAAACTGCAAATTGTAAATCCACTCGGGTCCTTAACCTCTCACCTCTAGCGTCATCACAGAGAGAAGTCTTGGGGCGATAGTAAGATGTGCATGTTGTCAGTAACTAGACAGTTCTAGAACATGGATGGAATGTCCCATGAGGTCTGGTACTGGGACAGACAACTCATATCGTCTGCTCATGCCAGCATCCCAAATGGCACCCTATTCCCTATATAGTGCACTACTTTTGACTAGGGCCTATTAGGGCCCTAGTCAACAGTAGTGCACTATGTAGGGAATAGGATGCCATTTGTGACTATTCATTTGCCTAATGCCATTCCAAGCCCTTCAGAAACAGGATGATGGGTTGTTATGGTCTGGAAACTGGGATGTCGGTCCATTTCCACACACCTTCCATCAGACACAAACCACTTCCTTAGCCTTGTTCAGTCAGATAGGGTTGTACCTGTCCCATATGTCCTTTCAGTGTGCCTTGCCAATGTGAGAATGGACATCATGACGAAGGCCAAGAGGCTCACATATAAGCTAGAATTAACAAAAGGTGATACTGGCAAGAGCAATGTGAGGTTTTTGTCTTCTCCTTATTATTTTCTTTGAAGGATGGACATATATACACGAGTGGCCATCGGTCATCACTGTAGCCTGGCCCGTTTCTCTGGAGGTGGTTTGCTGCTGGGGGGAGCTGGAGCAGAGGTCTTGGTGGCTGGCTCTCTCTCTCTCTCTTCCTGTTTCACCAGCTCTACAGGGGGTTCAGTCTCCTTCTTCACCTCCACTACAACACAATCCATACAGTAGATTAGACAGGACACAAGGTGGCAAAACAAGACTCCGAAATGTCCAGATTCGGATACATGACCGAACCTTTTCCAACAGTAATGTTCATCACCATTTTAGTTGTTGTTAAATGTCTAAATCCCATTGTAAAAGAATAGCAAATGGTTCTGCAATATTAGCTGTACACTCTTACCTGGGATGGGCTTCTCACCAGGCTTAGGCTAAAATTGTTGCAAAAAAAAAAGAATTACACACAGAATATAGATGAGCAAATGTGAACCTCAATAATACACTGTTACAACTGAATGAATCGGTGTAATGTATATTGGCTGAGATATTAGCAACACGATGTCACGCCTTGGTCTTAGTATTTTGTGTTTTCTTTATTTATTTGGTCAGGCCAGGATGTGACATGGGTTTATTTTGTGTTGTGTTTGTGTATGGGGGTTTTTCGTAGGTTTTGGGATTGTGGCTGAGTAGGGTTGTCTAGGAGAGTCTATGGCTGCCTGATGCGGTTCTCAATCAGAGTCAGGTGATTATCGTTGTCTCTGATTGGGAACCATATTTAGGTAGCCCGGGTTTCACTGTGTGTTTGTGGGTGATTGTTCCTGTCTCTGTGTTTGTATTCACCAGATAGGCTGTATAGGTTTTCACGTTCCGTTTGTTGTTTTTGTAGATTTAAGTTATTTCATGTATCGTTCATCTTCCATTAAAGAACATGAGTAACCACCACGCTGCATTTTGGTCCGCTTCTCCTTCGACGGAAGAAAGCCGTTACACACAATCCATAATTCGGACTAACTGATTGGTGGCGTGTCGTACCTGATAAAACATTGGAGGAAACTTGGACCTCAAATCGAGTAGAAGTGTGTCAACACGTTGCCTCTGGAACAGGGAACTGGGTTCCTCTTTCTTCTTCGACTTCGGCTTGGCTTTGGCATCTATAGACATCGAATTTTTAAAAAATCACATTTTATTGGTCGCATACACATATTTAGCAGATGTTATTGCGGGTGTAGTGAAATGCTTGTGTTCCTAGCTCCAACAGTGCAGTAATATCTAAAAATACACAACCATACACACAAATCTAAAAGAATGAAATTAAGAAATATATAAATATTAGAACGAACAATGTCGGAATCCAGAGTATATATACATGTGACGGGTGTATAGAGTATAAATATATACGGGTGTATAGAGTATAAATATATACGGGTGTATAGAGTATAAATATATACGGGTGTATAGAGTATAAATATATACGGGTGTATAGAGTATAAATATATACGGGTGTATAGAGTATAAATATATACGGGTGTATAGAGTATAAATATATACGGGTGTATAGAGTATAAATATATACGGGTGTATAGAGTATAAATATATACGGGTGTATAGAGTATAAATATATACGGGTGTATAGAGTATAAATATATACGGGTGTATAGAGTATAAATATATACGGGTGTATAGAGTATAAATATATACGGGTGTATAGAGTATAAATATCTACGGGTGTATAGAGTATAAATATCTACGGGTGTATAGAGTATAAATATATACGGGTGTATAGAGTATAAATATATACGGGTGTATAGAGTATAAATATATACGGGTGTATAGAGTATAAATATATACGGGTGTATAGAGTATAAATATCTACGGGTGTATAGAGTATAAATATCTACGGGTGTATAGAGTATAAATATCTACGGGTGTATAGAGTATAAATATCTACGGGTGTATAGAGTATAAATATATACGGGTGTATAGAGTATAAATATATACGGGTGTATAGAGTATAAATATATACGGGTGTATAGAGTATAAATATATATGGGTGTATAGACATTATGTGGATCGAATATTTAGTATACGTAGGATAGAATAGTAAATATACAGCTAAAGTTTATTATTATTTATTAGGATGGAATTGACTAGACTAGGAAAGCTGCTTAGGAGCTAGAATCAGAGCTGCCATGTCTTGTCAAACACCATCTTGTTGCAGACGGTAAATGCCATTGATGAGGAGAATGGTTGAAATACATTAGATACAGTCCATGTGTTATAAAGGTCACGGGAAAGCCCTGATTTACTTCCTTCCTGCCTTAGGCCATGTTTAGAGAAACATGCTTTTGATTTACTTCCTTCCTGTCTTAGGCCATGTTTAGAGAAACATGCTTTTGATTTACTTCCTTCCTGCCTTAGGCCATGTTTAGAGAAACATGCTTTTGATTTACTTCCTTCCTGCCTTAGGCCATGTTTAGTGAAACATGCTTTTGATTTACTTCCTTCCTGCCTTAGGCCATGTTTAGTGAAACATGCTTTTAAATAGGCATCACACATTAAAAATAATGATTTATTGTTCGGAATGAAAACCAATGGACCAATAAACTCCCATGTAAAACAACAGCAAAAAAAACTGTAATACAACCACAACCAAGGGTTAGAGTTCACCAAATTCACATTCCACATTTTCCTCATTGAAAATAATTAGAATTTCAGTGTACTTTCTGAATTGACTAGAATTGACACCAACACTGGCTAACATACCTCTCTCCTCCTGATCTTTGAAGTGCCACCAGTATCCTTTAGATGGGTGATAGCGACAGTACGACATGGCCTCATCGAAGGCAGACTGGACACCGTGGACAGCAGACAGCTGTGGGGAGAATAACAGCAGTCAATACACATGACGACAGAACCCCGTCAACTCATATGTCATCCAGGGTTGAGATCAATTCCAATTCAGGTCAATTCAGGAAGTATACTGCAATTCCAATTCTCTTCCAATGCTTTTTAAATTTGATTTACTTTCTGAATTGACTGGAATTTAAATGGAATTGACCACAAAATAAACCAAGATAATTCCACTCTTTTCTAAAAACCCAAAGTAATAACATAGTAATAACAGTCATAACAACATAGTCATAACACTATAGCATAGTAATGACAATGCCAGGGGGTTAACTCTCTCTTACCACTCTGGAGCCAATAACTGTTCCCAGATCAGGAGCCTGATACACCACTCCGGCTATAATGTAGTAGTCGGACAAAGGGATGACTGGGGAAATAAACACACAATATAGAGTACAGGATTAGAGCATAAATAATAAATATGAAGGAATAAAGGACATGGGAAGATGAGCTCACAATATACAGTTGAAGTCAGAAGTTTACATACACCTTAGCCAAATACATTTAAACTCAGTTTTTCACAATTCCTGACATTTAATCCTAGTAAAAATTAATTGCCTGTCTTAGGTCAGTTAGGATCACCACTTTATTTTAAGAATGTGAAATGTCAGAATAATAGTAGAGAGAATGATTTATTTCAGCTTTTATTTCTTTCATCACATTCCCAGTGGGTCAGAAGTTTACATACACTCAATTAGTATTTGGTAGCATTGCCTTTAAATTGCTTAACTTGTGTCAAATGTTTCAGGTAGCCTTCCACAAGCTTCCCACAATAGGTTGGGTAAATTTTGTGATGGCCACTCCAATACCTTGACTTTGTTGTCCTTAAGCCATTTTGCCACAACTTTGGAAGTATGCTTGAGGCCATTGTCCATTTGGAAGACCCATTTGCAACCAAGCTTTAACTTCCTGACTGATGTCTTAAGATGTTGCTTCAATAACTCCACGTAATTTTCCCTCCTCATGAAGCCATCTATTTTGTGAAGTGCACCAGTCCCTCCTGCAGCAAAGCACCCCCACAACATGATGCTGCCACCCCCGTGCTTTACGGTTGGGATGGTGTTCTTCGGCTTGCAAGCCTTCCCCTTTTCCCTCCAAACATAACGATGGTCATTATAGCCAAACAGTTCTATTTTTTTTTCAGACCAGAGAAAATTTCTCCAAAAAGTACGATCTTTGTCCCCATGTGCAGTTGCAAACCGTAGTCAGGCTTTTTTATGGCGGTTTTAGAGCAGTGACTTCTTCCTTGCTGAGCGGCCTTTCAGGTTATGTTGATATAAGACTTATTTTACTGTGGATATAGATACTTTTGTACTTGTTTGCTCCAGCTTCTTCACAAGGGGCGGCAGGGTAGCCTAGTGGTTAGAGTGTAGAGGAGGTAGGCTAGCCTAGTGGTTAGAGTGTAGAGGAGGTAGGGTAGCCTAGTGGTTAGAGTGTAGAGGAGGTTGGGTAGCCTAGTGGTTAGAGTGTAGAGGAGGTAGGGTAGCCTAGTGGTTAGAGTATAGAGGAGGTAGGGTAGCCTAGTGGTTAGAGCGTAGAGGAGGTAGGGTAGCCTAGTGGTTAGAGTGTAGAGGAGGTAGGGTAGCCTAGTGGTTAGAGTGTAGAGGAGGCAGGGTAGCCTAGTGGTTAGAGTGTAGAGGAGGTAGGGTAGCCTAGTGGTTAGAGTGTAGAGGAGGTAGGGTAGCCTAGTGGTTAGAGTGTAGAGGAGGCAGGGTAGCCTAGTGGTTAGAGTGTAGAGGAGGTAGGGTAGCCTAGTGGTTAGAGTGTAGAGGAGGCAGGGTAGCCTAGTGGTTAGAGTGTAGAGGAGGTAGGGTAGCCTAGTGGTTAGAGTGTAGAGGAGGTAGGGTAGCCTAGTGGTTAGAGTGTAGAGGAGGTAGGGTAGCCTAGTGGTTAGAGTGTAGAGGAGGTAGGGTAGCCTAGTGGTTAGAGTGTAGAGGAGGTAGGGTAGCCTAGTGGTTAGAGTGTAGAGGAGGTAGGGTAGCCTAGTGGTTAGAGTGTAGAGGAGGTAGGGTAGCCTAGTGGTTAGAGTGTAGAGGAGGTAGGGTAGCCTAGTGGTTAGAGTGTAGAGGAGGTAGGGTAGCCTAGTGGTTAGAGTGTAGAGGAGGTAGGGTAGCCTAGTGGTTAGAGTGTAGAGGAGGTAGGGTAGCCTAGTGGTTAGAGTGTAGAGGAGGTAGGGTAGCCTAGTGGTTAGAGTGTAGAGGCGGTAGGGTAGCCTAGTGGTTAGAGTGTAGAGGAGGTAGGGTAGCCTAGTGGTTAGAGTGTAGAGGTGGCAGGTAGCCTAGTGGTTAGAGTGGAGGGGCGGCAGGGTAGCCTAGTGGTTAGAGTGTAGAGGAGGTAGGGTATCCTAGCGGTTAGAGTGTAGAGGAGGTAGGGTAGCCTAGTGGTTAGAGTGTAGAGGAGGTAGGGTAGCCTAGTGGTTAGAGTGTAGAGGAGGTAGGGTAGCCTAGTGGTTAGAGTGTAGAGGAGGTAGGGTAGCCTAGTGGTTAGAGCGTAGAGGAGGTAGGGTAGCCTAGTGGTTAGAGCGTAGAGGAGGTAGGGTAGCCTAGTGGTTAGAGTGTAGAGGAGGTAGGGTAGCTGCAAGATCGAATCCGATGTAAAAATATGTCGTTCTGCTTTAACCCACTGTTCCCCTGAACAAGGCAGTTAACCCACTGTTCCCCTGAACAAGGCAGTTAACCCACTGTTCCCCTGAACAAGGCAGTTAACCCCACTGTTCCCCTGAACAAGGCAGTTAACCCACTGTTCCCCTGAACAAGGCAGTTAACCCACTGTTCCCTGAACAAGGCAGTTAACCCACTGTTCCCCTGAACAAGGCAGTTAACCCCACTGTTCCCTGAACAAGGCAGTTAACCCACTGTTCCCCTGAACAAGGCAGTTAACCCACTGTTCCCCTGAACAAGGCAGTTAACCCACTGTTCCCTGAACAAGGCAGTTAACCCCACTGTTCCCCTGAACAAGGCAGTTAACCCCACTGTTCCCCTGAACAAGGCAGTTAACCCCACTGTTCCCCTGAACAAGGCAGTTAACCCACTGTTCCCCTGAACAAGGCAGTTAACCCACTGTTCCCCTGAACAAGGCAGTTAACCCACTGTTCCCCTGAACAAGGCAGTTAACCCACTGTTCCCCTGAACAAGGCAGTTAACCCACTGTTCCCCTGAACAAGGCAGTTAACCCACTGTTCCCCTGAACAAGGCAGTTAACCCACTGTTCCCCTGAACAAGGCAGTTAACCCCACTGTTCCCCTGAACAAGGCAGTTAACCCACTGTTCCCCTGAACAAGGCAGTTAACCCACTGTTCCCCTGAACAAGGCAGTTAACCCACTGTTCCCCTGAACAAGGCAGTTAACCCACTGTTCCCCTGAACAAGGCAGTTAACCCACTGTTCCCTGAACAAGGCAGTTAACCCCACTGTTCCCCTGAACAAGGCAGTTAACCCACTGTTCCCCTGAACAAGGCAGTTAACCCACTGTTCCCTGAACAAGGCAGTTAACCCCACTGTTCCCCTGAACAAGGCAGTTAACCCACTGTTCCCCTGAACAAGGCAGTTAACCCACTGTTCCCCTGAACAAGGCAGTTAACCCACTGTTCCCCTGAACAAGGCAGTTAACCCACTGTTCCCCTGAACAAGACAGTTAACCCCACTGTTCCCCTGAACAAGGCAGTTAACCCACTGTTCCCCTGAACAAGGCAGTTAACCCACTGTTCCCCTGAACAAGGCAGTTAACCCCACTGTTCCCCTGAACAAGGCAGTTAACCCACTGTTCCCCTGAACAAGGCAGTTAACCCACTGTTCCCTGAACAAGGCAGTTAACCCACTGTTCCCTGAACAAGGCAGTTAACCCACTGTTCCCCTGAACAAGGCAGTTAACCCACTGTTCCCCTGAACAAGGCAGTTAACCCCACTGTTCCCCTGAACAAGGCAGTTAACCCCACTGTTCCCCTGAACAAGGCAGTTAACCCACTGTTCCCTGAACAAGGCAGTTAACCCACTGTTCCCCTGAACAAGGCAGTTAACCCACTGTTCCCCTGAACAAGGCAGTTAACCCACTGTTCCCCTGAACAAGACAGTTAACCCACTGTTCCCCTGAACAAGACAGTTAACCCACTGTTCCCCTGAACAAGGCAGTTAACCCACTGTTCCCCTGAACAAGGCAGTTAACCCACTGTTCCCCTGAACAAGACAGTTAACCCACTGTTCCCCTGAACAAGACAGTTAACCCACTGTTCCCCTGAACAAGACAGTTAACCCACTGTTCCCCTGAACAAGACAGTTAACCCACTGTTCCCCTGAACAAGGCAGTTAACCCACTGTTCCCCTGAACAAGGCAGTTAACCCACTGTTCCCCTGAACAAGACAGTTAACCCACTGTTCCTAGGCCGTCATTGAAAATAAGAATTTGTTCTTAACTGACTTGCCTAGTTAAATAAAGGTTTGAAAAAAAGAAGGAAAAAAAGTCATTTTCTGTTGTTCTGGGATTGATTTGCACTTTTCGCACCAAAGTACGTTCATCTCTAGGAGACAGAACGCGTCTCCTTCCTGAGCGGTATGACGGCTGCGTGGTCCCATGGTGTTTATACTTGCGTACTATTGTTTGTACAGATGAAAGTGGTACCTTCAGGTGTTTAGAAATTGCTCCCAAGGATGAACCAGACTTGTGGGGGTCTACAATTATTTTTCTGAGGTCTTGGCTGATTTCTTTTGATTTTCCCATGATGTCAATCAAAAAGGCACTGAGTTTGAAGGTAGGCCTTGAAATACATCCACGGGTACACCTCCAATCGACTCAAATGATGTCATTAGCCTATCAGAAGCTTCTAAAGCCATGACATAATTTTCTGGAATTTTCCAAGCTGTTTAAAGGCACAGTCAACTTAGTGTATGTAAACTTCTGACACACTGGAATTGTGATACAGTGAAATAATCTGTCTGTAAACAATTGTTGGAAAATTACTTGTGTCATGCACAAAGTAGATGTCCTAACCGACTTGCCAAAACTAACAAGAAATGTGTGGAGTGGTTGAAAAACGAGTTTTAATGACTCCAACCTAAGTGTATGTAAACTTCTGACTTCAACTGTAGAGTACAGCATGTAGAAGTAGAGCCTGGAATAAAGGACGTGGGAACATGATGTAACCTTTCCAAGAGGTTTAAGATGAAGATGTTTTCTGTGGTGTCGGAAGTCTGTAGTGTGTGTGTGTGTTGGAAGTCTGGTGTGTGTGTGTCGGAAGTCTGGTGTGTGTGTGTGTGTGTGTCGGAAGTCTGTAGTGTGTGTGTGTCGGAAGTCTGGTGTGTGTGTGTGTGTCGGAAGTCTGGTGTGTGTGTGTGTCGGAAGTCTGTAGTGTGTGTGTGTGTGTGTCGGAAGTCTGGTGTGTGTGTGTGTCGGAAGTCTGGTGTGTGTGTCGGAAGTCTGTAGTGTGTGTGTGTGTGTGTCGGAAGTCTGTAGTGTGTGTGTGTGTCGGAAGCCTGTAGTGTGTGTGTGTGTCAGAAGCCTGTAGTGTGTGTGTGTGTCGGAAGCCTGTAGTGTGTGTGTGTGTCAGAAGCCTGTAGTGTGTGTGTGTGTCAGAAGTCTGGTGTGTGTGTGTGTGGTGTGTGTCAGAAGTCTGGTGTGTGTGTGTGTCAGAAGTCTGTAGTGTGTGTCAGAAGTCTGGTGTGTGTGTGTCAGAAGTCTGTGGTGTGTGTGTGTGTGTGTCAGAAGTCTGTAGTGTGGTGTGTGTCAGAAGTCTGTAGTGTGTGTGTGGTGTGTGTCAGAAGTCTGTAGTGTGTGTGTGTCAGAAGTCTGTGGTGTGTGTTCTCTGTGGATCACCCTGAGTGGGAGACTGTCTCTGCTGTTTCCTGATGATGTAGAGGATGGGCTCCTGTGCATGAAGGAGAATGTACTCCACTCCAACCATCTGACTGAAATAGACACATAAATGTATGTCAGTTGGGCTAGTAACTATATTATTACACTCACAGAAAATGATCCATGGGATGGACGGACAGTTTTGCTGACACAGGTTACACCTAGTCCTGGACCAAAAAAGCATTTTCAATGGACACTGTCAATGGGACTAATCGGCTTAATCTGTGTCAGGGGCAGTGTTAGTGTAATAGATGTAACGAGTAATATGTTGGCCTAATAAATCACTATTTTAAAGTAACAATCCCTGGTAGCCTACTGATTAGAGCATTGGGCCAGTAACCGGAATGTTGCTGGATCGACACCCTGAGCTGACATGGTAAAAATATGTCGTTCTGCCCATGAGCAAGGCAGTTAACCCACTGTTCCCCTGAGCAATGCAGTTAACCCACTGTTCCCCTGAACAAGGCAGTTAACCCACTGTTCCCCTGAACAAGGCAGTTAACCCACTGTTCCCCTGAACAAGGCAGTTAACCCACTGTTCCCCTGAACAAGGCAGTTAACCCACTGTTCCCCTGAACAAGGCAGTTAACCCACTGTTCCCCTGAACAAGGCAGTTAACCCACTGTTCCCCTGAACAAGGCAGTTAACCCACTGTTCCCCTGAACAAGGCAGTTAACCCACTGTTCCCCTGAACAAGGCAGTTAACCCACTGTTCCCAATGGCGCAGAAGACATGGCGGTCGATTTAAGGTAGCTCCCCCGCACCTCTCTGATTCAGAGGGGTTGGGTTAAATGTTTAAGACACATTCAGTTCAGACCCCCCCCCCTTTACACTGGAAACCGGCTAATAGAGTGTGTCGGCCATATTCAAAGCCAATAACCAAATAAACCCTTACTTGAGATGTTCCAGAGTGAGCCGCTGCATCTTCACCACCTCGTTGTTACAGGTGCGGTCGTAGAACGGATTACTCCTCTCGGAGAAATAGTCCAGTACGTTGCCAGGGTTGAGGATGGGCACCCAGCCACTATCAACCCACGATATCCCCAGGAGGTTGTTGTCTAGAAGGAGCAGCAGGTAACGAATAAAGTTACACGTTTTATTACAAGAATAAGGGTAAACGTGTAGGTATAACGTACACATTTGTTTGGATGAAAACAGGCTGATTAGTTTGGTAAACAGATCGTAAGCTGTCTTGCTAAGCTAACGCGCCAGCTAAACTAGCTGGCTTTGTGCCGTCAAGCAAATGATGTTCCTGAAAGCTATTTATTATAATTCTCCGAAATCGTAAGAGAGATACATTAGTGTTCATGACTATTTTTCGATTTTCAATCGGACACACAATACATTACTTTTCAATTAATGAAAGAAACACTTCGCTACCTCTCAAATCCACCGACGCCATCGTGTGCTGTAAACAAATGTCGCACAGAAGCGTCTGTCGCTGGTGGATGACGTAATCAGCAGCGTGACGCCAGGTCAGGTCTAATGCCGCATTCAAAACAACTGGGAACTCGGAAAAAAACGAGCTCCGACAAGGGGGAAAATGTTTTTGAACTGTAAATCCAACTCGGGAACTCGGGCCTCTTGAACTCCGACCTGAAGATCACTGATGTCATGATGTGACCTCGTATTCTTCCGGGTTCCCAGTTGTTTTGAACGTGGCATAAATACAGCTTTTTGTCTAATTGACATCAAAAGTTGCTTTAATTTTATCTAACCGTAAACGCTTTCCCTAACCTTAACCTAATTCTCCCAATCTGCTACGTTAATTATCCTAACCTGCTGCGTAAGTTCTCCTACACCTGCTAAGAAAAATACAGTTTCTAGACAAAACCATGAGGCCCCGTCAGAACATGCGAGGACGTAGGGAGTGTTAACTAAGATTGTATGTATGGTTGGATAGGAGGTTATCTTTACACTTCTTTGCAATTATTTACAATTCAGTAGTCTAATGTTTTCAAGATATATTAGCCACGTGAGAGACAGACAGACAGAGAGAGTTAATGATTTCAGCAGTCAGTCTTTTTACTACCAGTTTGTGGGGAAACTCACCAGCCAAAGCCAACATGCCGCACCCCCATCCAGATGGTGAGCTGATAGCTGACATAGACAGATGCAACATGCTCAATTAGTTAGGCCACTGGAAAAATATCAAATAGACTTATGAAGGATTTATTGGAATAATATAATTAAACGAGCAAGATAGAACTTAATGAAAGGGATTGGGGATTCATTGCCAGGCCAACAACCTACGATAATGTCCTTGTTATTAACTTGATTGATATGCTGCTATCTGAGTAAGATTATGGGATATTGGGAAAGCCCTGGGATGGTAGAGTGTAACAGGCCTAGCCTAATAATGAAGATGTTGGCCCAAATGGCACCCTAGTCCTTACATAGTGCACTACATTTGACCAGAGCCTATAGGGCCCTGGTCAAAAGTAGTGCACTAAATAGGGAATAGGGTGCCATTGGGGAAGCAAACATGGGCTGCGTCAGTGTCAGAGCTGGGATACCCTGGGCTGGTTGTATGTACCTCAGTGGGGTGCAAGTCAGACAGTAGGGGTCAGTGTCTGAGTGACACTTGCTTCAACTTTTACCTCGGTTGGAACTTCTAGACACACCCAAACAACTGCACTTCAGTGGTCAGTGTGTATTTGGGATAGTTATTTGCAGTCTGGGTGTGGTGCTGATGTTGAATAGTAGGCCTGTAGACTTAATAACTGTCTGGGTGCTGATGTTGAATAGTAGGCCTGTAGACTTAATAACTGTCTGGGTGCAATTGTAGGCCTGTAGACTAAATAACTGTCTGGGTGCAATAGTAGGCCTGTAGACTTAATAACTGTCTGGGTGCAATTGTAGGCCTGTAGACTAAATAACTGTCTGGGTGCTGAGGTTGAATAGTAGGCCTGTAGACTTAATAACTGTCTGGATGCTGATGTTGAATAGTAGGCCTGTAGACTTAATAACTGTCTGGATGCTGATGTTGAATAGTAGGCCTGTAGACTTAATAACTGTCTGGATGTGGTGCTTGGTTCCAGGCCCTCTCCTCTTCTCTCTATACACTAAGCCACTCAGCTCCGTCATATCCTCACATGGTCTCTCCTGTCTTTGCTATGAGGTTGACACTCAACTACTTTTCTCCTTCCCCCCTTCTGACAGCCAGGTGGGCGACACCCATCTCTGCTTGCCTGGCAGTTATCCCAGCTTGGATGTCGACCCACCACCTCAAGCTCAAACTCGACAAGACAGAGCTGCTCTCCCTCCCGGGGAAGGCCTGCCTGCTCAAAGTCCTCATGTCACCTCGCTCCTCTACACACTCCACCGGCGTTCTGTCGAATCTCACATCCACTACAAGACCATGGTGCTTCCCTAATGAACAGCAAGAGGGACTGCCCCTCCTTACCGAAAGCACCTGAAACCCTACCTCTTCAAAGAGTATCTGGCTGTCACCTACTGGCGGGGCGAGTTCAGACCATCTCTCAGGCCCTTTATCACTCAGGCCCCCCTAGCAGTATAGATATGCGCCTGAGAGATAATGTATGTTGCAGAGGTTCCCAATTACATTCAACTGTGGGACGATTTTTCCTTGGGCAGATGGAATCAGGGGGACCAGAACAGAGTTATAAATAATGTGTACATTGCAAATTGTCTGCGATAATCCAAAAACAGAATAATTTTTAAACCTTTCTTATAGTGAGATATGATCACATATGCCTATCTATTTATTCCTGGGAATAGGCCTATTTGGGAACAGATTAAAATCACCTTGAGTCGATTTCCTGGTGATTTTACAGTGTTTTATGTCCAACAACGAAACTTATAGATTTATGTATTGATTTTTGCTCAGAAAATAAAACCCTCGGGCCGCCTGCTGGGGAACCATGCTCTATTCAGGCTACAAGCTCTGAAGCGAAATGTTCCCGCATCAGGCTGCGTGCACATCAGCCTGTTGAAAGAAACTCATGCAGAGATTCTATAATTCTGATGATATGAAGAGAGAGGGTCTGATGCACGCACTGTCACCGAAGACTGGAAAATAAAATATATATCGGGCGAGCGAGCGAGGGTCCAGGCGTGCGTGCACCGGTCTTGCCTACCGCAAGGCTACGTTGCGAAACAATAAAATAGCTGGGGGATGCACCGAGACAGCACGAATACAGCGGTAGCATGACGCGGGACTGAATCGATGTATTTCCCCGAGAAAAACCAGTCAAGACATTGGGTCGGCTATCATTTGAGTGTAAAGGTCGTCGAATAGCCTAGGTAATTTAATATCGAGAAGATGAGTGTAAACCAGACTGGGTATGATGATGTTTCTAGAGTGGATGGTGGAACTGTGACGGGCGGCCTCAACGTTAGTGGTGCCCCGAAGCTGCAACAGTGTGCTCAGCCTCCCGCTAATCGACCCAGGGATGCCCGGCACCAGCAACATAGCAGCCGGCAGCACCAGCACAGCGGTGTACCTGTCAAACCGCCTTATTCCGGACGGTCCGAACCCGCGGACGTTGTGAAGCGCGCCATCGACTTCAAGATGCAAGGCACACAGTGTTACAAGGATAAGAAGTACCGGGAGGCGATTGGCAAGTACCACCGTGCTTTATTAGAGATGAAGGGGTTGTGCCGGGTGCTGGGAGACCCTGATGCCAGCTCTAAGTCTCCTTCCTCGGTGCTGCCTACCATGACCAAGCCAGACAGCCTGACAGACGAGCAGAAAGGTGCCATGGAGATCGCTGAGCTGGAGTGTTACAACAGTCTGGCAGGTACATGATTATCACTACATTATTGAAAAGAAACAGGGCACTTATTATAGGCTGCAGACTTGATGGTTTATTAATGCTTTACATCATCATCATCATTACCATCACCACCACCATCATCATCATCACCACCACCATCATCCTCACCACCACAACCATCCTCCTCACCACCATCATCCTCACCACCACCATCATCCTCACCACCACAACCATCCTCCTCACCACCATCATCCTCACCACCACCATCATCCTCACCACCACAACCATCCTCCTCACCATCATCCTCACCACCATCCTCCTCACCACCATCACTACCATCACCACCATCATCCTCACCACCATCACTACCATCACCACCATCATCCTCACCACCATCACCATCATCACCACAACCACCATCCTCCTCACCACCATCACTACCATCACCACCACCATCACTACCATCACCACCACCATCACCACAACCATCCTCCTCACCACCATCACTACCATCACCACCATCATCCTCACCACCATCACCATCATCACCACAACCACCATCCTCCTCACCACCATCACTACCATCACCACCACCATCACTACCATCACCACCACCACAACCATCATCCTCACCACCATCACTACCATCACCACCATCATCCTCACCACCATCACCATCATCACCACAACCACCATCCTCCTCACCACCATCACTACCATCACCACCACCATCACTACCATCACCACCACCATCACCACAACCATCCTCCTCACCACCATCACTACCATCACCACCACCATCACCACAACCATCCTCCTCACCACCATCACTACCATCACCACCATCATCCTCACCACCACCATCACCACAACCATCCTCCTCACCACCATCACTACCATCATCACCACCACCACCATCATCACCACCATCACCACCACCATCATCACCACCATCATCCTCACCACCATCATCACCACCACCATCATCATCACCATCATCACCACCACCATCATCATCACCACCATCATCATCACCACCATCATCATCATCATCATCACCACCACCATAATCACCACCATCATCATCATCACCACCACCATCATCATCACCACCACCATCATCATCATCACCACCACCATCATCATCACCACCATCATCATCATCACCACCACCACCACCATCATCATCATCATCATCATCACCACCACCATCATCATCACCACCACCATCACCACCACCATCATCATCATCACCACCACCATCCTCACCACCATCATCATCACCACCACCACCATCATCCTCACCACCATCATCATCATCATCATCACCACCATCATCATCATCACCATCATCACCACCACCATAATCACCACCACCACCATCATCATCATCATCATCATCATCATCATCATCATTACCACCACCACCATCATCATCATCATAATCATCACCACCACCATCATCACCATCACCATCACCACCATTCTCATCACCACCACCACCATCCTCATCATCATCATCATCACCACCATCATCATCATCACCACCACCACCATCATCACCCCCACCATCATCATCATCATCACCACCCCCACCATCATCATCACCACCACCATCATCATCACCACCACCATCATCATCACCCCCACCATCATCATCATCACCCCCACCATCATCATCACCACCCCCACCATCATCATCATCACCCCCACCACCACCATCATCACCCCCACCATCATCATCATCACCACCACCATCATCATCACCACCACCATCATCACCACCACCATCATCATCATCACCACCACCTGCTTAGAATTGTATTAAGCCTGCTGTCAAGTTTAGGCATGAGATTGACATTTACATTCATACTGTCTGTAGCCATTTAGACTGAATTCCTGTATGACCGAATTCAAATGAACTGTCTCAAAATTCTTGTTTTGATAATTCCCGTGTTTCTCACCTCCCAGCGTGCCTGTTGCAGATGGAGCTGGTCAACTATGAGCGTGTGAAGGAGTATTGTCTGAAGGTGCTGCGTAAGGAAGGGGACCACTTCAAGGCTTTGTACCGCTCTGGAGTGGCCTACTATCACCTAGGAGACTTCCACAAGGCCCTTCACTATCTCAAGGAGTCCCACAAACAGCAGCCAGCAGGTGAGGATGAGGCCTTTTTCTCAATTCCACTTCTGACTACTCGCTGCCCCTCCTCCATTACATTTGAGCTTTTTCAAAAGGAGGCGAGGAGAGGGTTTTTGAGGAATTAAACAACTCCAATTGAGATTCTACCTGTGCACATTTCATATATCATTCAATTTGATCAATCTCACTCGATTCTGAAGCAAGTTCTGTGTCGGGATTTTAAAAAGCTTCTTTCTTTACAAAGGGATATTTGAGACATACTTTAGAGGTAATCAAGAATTATAATGTAATAATAATGTCATATATAGATATAATATACACTGAAGAAAAATATAAACGCAACATGCAACATTTTCATAGATTTTACTGAGTTACAGTTCATATAAGGAAATCAGTCAATTGAAATAATGGATGGATTCCACATGACTGGGAATACAGATATGCATCTGTTGGTCACAGATACCTTGTAAAAAAAGGTAGGGGAGTGGATCAGAAAACCAGTCAGTATCTGGTGTGACCACCATTTGCCTCATGCAGTGTGACACTGCATCTCCTTCACACAGAGTTGATCAGGCTGTTGATTGTGGCCTGTAGAATGTTGTCCCACTCCTCTTCAATTTGTGTGCAAAATTGCTGGATATTGGCGGGAACTGTAACGCTCTGTCGTACACGTCAATCCAGAGCATCCTAAACATGATCAGTAGGTGACATGTCTGGTGAGTATGCAGGCCATCAGAAAACTGGGACATTTTCAGCTTCTAGGAATTGTGTACAGATCCTTTTGACACGGGGCCGTGTATTATCATGCTGAAACATGAGGTGATGGCGGCGGTTGAATGGCACGACATCAGGATCTCGTCACGGTATCTCTCTGCATTCAAATTGCCATTGATAAAATGCAATTGTGTTTGTTGTCCGTAGTTTATGCCTGCCCATACCATAACCCCACCACCACAATGGGGCACTCTGTTCACAACATTGACGTCAGCAAACCGCTCGCCCACACGATGCAATCTGCCATGTAAAGTTGAAACCGGGATTCATCCGTGAAGAGTACACTTCTCCAGCGTGCCAGTGGCCATCGAAGTTGAGCATTTGCCCATTGAAGTCGGTTACGACATGGAACTTCAGTCAGATCAAGATCCTGGCGAGGACGATGAGCACACAGACGAGCTTCCCTGTGACGGTTTTTGACAGTTTGTGCAAAATTTATTCGGTTGTGCAAACCCACAGTTTCATCAGCTGTCCGGGGGGCTGGTTTCAGACGATCCCGCAGATGAAGAAGCCGAATGTGGAGGTCCTGGGCTGGCGTGGTTACACGTGGTCTGCGGGTTGTGAGGCCTGTTGGACATACTGTCAAATTCTCTAAAAATTACATTGAAGGCGGCTTATGGTAGAGAAATTACCATTAATTTCTCTGGTAACAACTCTGGGGGCCATTCCTGAGGTCATCATGCCAATTGCACGCTCCCGCAAAACTTGAGACATCTCTGGCATTGTGTTGTGTGACAAAACTGAATAAAACTGTGTAATGATCATGTTGTTTAATCAGCTTCTTGATTTGCCACACCTGTCAGGTGGATTGATTATCTTGGCAAAGGAGAAATGCTCACTAACAGGGATGTAAACAAATTTGTGCACAAAATGTGATAGAAATAAGCTTTTTGTGGGTATGGAACATTTCTGGGATCTTTTATTTCAGCTCATGAAAGCTTTCACACTGTGTATGTCAGGTTTACATCCTTTACGTTGGAAATATGAAGAACGATTAAACTATTTTTGTTAAGATATGAATGTGATTTGAGTTTTCTAATGAGATCATAGTTTTCATGTCCGTTGCACATTAACTAAGCCACTCCCCCCGAATGAGGTCATAAGAGCGTGTCAGTGTGATGGAACCACCTTTTTCGACCAGAGGACTCGCTAAGAATTAACACACAGACATTGAAGCGTAAGCTAAACGTTACAAATGGTTGAAAGTCTAAGACAAGAAAGCGTGCAGCTGTGGCTACACGTGGAAATGGTTAGAAACTCTAACTCTCAACAGAGTGAGAATAGTTAGAGAATGTATCAACGATAAATGTCCCTTTCTCTATTGTTCTCTTTCCCCACCCCTTCTCCATTGTGTAACAAGCCGCCATATCTTGTCAGTCCACTAGGGACTTTTGTCTCATGTAAGTGTGTATTCTGTGTTATTAGTTAGTAAATAAATAATTAAGTATATTTTGTGTAGAACTGAATAATAAGAAAAGGCGGAGTCTGTGACGTTCAGAATGAGACTGATATGAGGTAATGATTAATAAATTACTTATCAATATATAACTAATATATCTTTAGAGTTTAATTCGGAAGATGGTTACTCGTGAGTTAATTTGTTACATGATTAGTTAGTAATTAGTTGATTAGATAAATAACAGTCATCAGATTAATTAAAGTAAAGTTATGACATTAAATTAATTTGACAGTGACTCCAAGTTTACCTGGTTGTCAGGAATTCCAATTTGGATGGAAATCACACGTTTCCCGGTTCAACAGAAAATAATAAAGAACAGATTTTGATAAAGCTCTTTTCTGTCTTTGTCTTTCCAGACACCAATGTTCTCCGTTACATCCAGCTGACTGAGATGAAGATCCGTCGTTCTGCCCAGAGGGAGAAGAAAGAAACCACATAAACAACCAACTAAATCACTTTCTGTTTTAATAACTCACTCACTTCTCACTTCACGTAAAAAGTGTGCTTTCTTCATGTGCCACCCAGATCTAGTACACCACAAGTCTTGGGCCGAGATTCAATCCGAAACCGCGCTTGACATTTTTGGGGTAATTTCCAATTGAGCCGACATCTGCAGTGCTCACCTTGAATGCAATATCTGTAAATGTGGTAACATTACCTTTTAAAAGCTGCATTGTCCAAGCGTGCCTGGATTGAATCCCAACCTTGGTGTTTTAAAAGATATTTACAGATATGCTTTAGCCTTGCACAGCCACTTTTATCCATCTTCTTATTCTTCCTGACAATTATGTAATTCATACCAATGGGCGTATTTTACTACTATACACAAAACGACTATATGTCATATAGAGATACAGTTCATACAACTGAAATGGTGCAGCAGCCGTTCGGTGATGGTCAACATCTCCAAAGTTTATGTCTATGACTAAGTTGGTCAACACGGAGTCAGATGGATAATGCGCATCACTGCCAGTCCAAAACATTGCACAAAGTGTAAATAAGGCCAACAACACTTCTGATGGTGACAGAGTAACAGAAAACACTGAATGAAGCATTTGGCTGTAAGTGACTGTACTGTGACTGGATAAGTTAGGCTAGCACCTGCCCTCCCTCCTGCACACAAGATGTGTTTCTAACACCTGGGGCCCCGTTTATACCTGGTTCTACCATGTGTCCAGATCTTGTCCACATTCCGATGTTGCCCACATTTTTAGACAAGTGTAGACAATTAAAATACCATTGATATTGTGATTAGATTTTCTCCGGAGGTAGTCCGGATCGTGTCTACACTTGACACTTACATGCGACTTCTGCTATCAGAATACAAAGCTCGGATTTACAAGACGGGTCTAGACGCACAAAAGTGGCTTTGTGGTCTGATTCAGATCAGACTGACCACTTCAGGATTGTATTCAGATCAGACTGACCACTTCAGGATGGTGTTCAGATCAGACTGACTACTTCAGGATGGTGTTCAGATCAGACTGACTACTTCAGGATGGTGTTCAGATCAGACTGACTACTTCAGGATGGTGTTCAGATCAGACTGACCACTTCAGGATAGTGTTCAGATCAGACTGACCACTTCAGGATTGTGTTCAGATCAGACTGACCACTTCAGGGGATTTCTCAGTGTGGACGTAATCAGGCTACAGTGGGAGACGTCATCAGCACTCCTCCCACAAGTCTCCAGAAAACATGTGTTTTGGGACCGAGAGGTTTTCCTTTTCATTAAAACTTCAGAGGAAATTAGTTTTTAGCGTGTGAGGAACGTGTTTGCTGTCTTCATAAATGCTAGCCAGCATTTAGGGGGGCGAGAGTCATACGAACCCTTTTGGAATCCCTTTTAGCGTTGCTTGTGAGATTCCTGGCTAGCTACATAGGTTAGCGGGCTAGTTAGCTACAGTAGTTAGCTACTGACATCAGTTGTTGTGTTATTATCATATTTAGCCTATTCCACCGTTTGGAGAATTTGAATATGGCGCAAGAAAAGGGAATCTGGACACACTATGGACACGGTAGACACATTTAAATGTAGAGGTGTAGACGCATGACGCTTTCGGAATTCCGTGATCAGAACTCAGTGATCAGAATTCCGTGATCAGAACTCTGTGATCAGAACTCAGTGATCAGAATAATAAAGCTGCATGAACTGTCAAGTCTAGACGTGGCCTCAGACAGGCATTGTGTCCGGATATCATACAAATGTAGATGTACCTGGATTTTTAAAAATGTGTTTTTTAATTTTGACCTCTTTTTCTCTGACAATTGGTAGTTATAGTCTTTTCCCATCGCTGCTACTCCTGTACGGACTCGGGAGAGGCGAAGGTCGAGAGCAGTGCGTCCTCCGAAACACAACCCTGCCAAGCCACACTGTCCCACTTAACCCGGAAGCCAGCCGCACCAATGTGTTGGAGGAAACACCGTACACCTGGTGACCGTGTCAGTGTGCACTGCGCCCGGCCCGCCACAGGACTCGCTAGTGCGCGATGGGACAAGGACAACCCGGACGACGCTGGGCCAATTGTGCACCTACCCGGGTCTGTAGTGACACCTTAGACCACTGTGCCACTCGGGAACCCCGAGGTATAAACGAAGCTAAGGAATCACTTTTTCCCCAACCTCGCACTGTTAGAAACCGAGCTAACACTTGTTGTAGTTTTTATATTTATAGATTATTTAGATTTTAAAATCTTTGGCAAGTCACGTTAATACATGGGTCTTACCGTTACCTATAATAGATATATAAAGACTATATTTATAGATTGAATTTAACCGTGTTTACGTTGTACGGGCACATATTTGCTCATTGTCATGACACTTAAAAAAAAGAAGCATGTCACAAAATATGAAAAAAGGCTTACTTTATAAAAGACAATGCTTTCTGTATTTGTTTTAATTGAATAATAGCAAAGCTAATTGTGCTTTTGTTGTTGTGAATGAACGCAGGGAAATTCATTCTACAAGAGTATCTTTAAGAAAACACCAACTGTAATTTCCTTTTATGAAGGACTTATATTCTCGATTACAGTCATTGTTTTTGTATTTCACATGCTTTAGTACCACCAATTAGGCTCTAAAACTATTAAAAGCACATGCCAACCAATCACATTTCGGAAGAAATTAATACCTCTTCACTTTGATACCCTGATGCGCCAAACCCAGCGAGCTTTGACATTTCTACGTTATGTAGGCTGCGCATCAGCCGCCTTCCTTCCCGACCGGAGGCCTTATATCGTGACATAACCACGATGCAACACAATCGTGGCGAAAATTCCCATTAACTCCTCATGTCTAGTTTTTAACCCAGCCTTAGTTGAACGAGCGGATGTTCGGCGTAATCAACGGACTTCCCTACTGATGGGCCCTTCGTTAACACCATGGGTCTCTCTAAAGAGAGGTTGCAAAAATAAATAAAACATAAAAAACATAGAATTCTCAAATGACTTCAATCGTTCAACAGAACACATTCAAATAGAAACGTTTTCTGTTATGGTAATATCTCTTACTGAGTCTATTAACTGAACGAGAGGAGAAGAGAATAGCATAGATGAGTGAGAGGATGACTCCACACATACCTTCTCCTCTTGGTAGTTGTCATGGTGAGACAGATTATAATGAGACTGCCTTGTCATTGAACTGCCTGGTTATTGAACTGCCTTGTCATTGAACTGCCTGGTTATTGAACTGCCTGGTTATTGAACTGCCTGGTCATTGAACTGCCTGGTTATTGAACTGCCTGGTTATTGAACTGCCTGGTTATTGAACTGCATGGTTATTGAACTGCCTGGTTATTGAACTGCCTGGTCATTGAACTGCATGGTTATTGAACTGCCTGGTTATTGAACTACCTGGTTATTGAACTGCCTGGTTATTGAACTGCCAGGTTATTGAACTGCCTGGTTATTGAACTGCATGGTTATTGAACTGCCTGGTTATTGAACTGCCTGGTTTAGCAGTGTCTGAAATGGTGCCATATGCCAAAAGTGCACTACTTTTGACCAGGACCCATAGGGAATAGGGTGCCATTAGGGACGCACGAGGTGGCACACTGCAACAAGGTTAGGTAGGAAGTCACCAAATGGATCAGAACCAGTCTATCTGAAGTCACTAGAACCCGTCTATCTGAAGGCACTAGATGGAACAGAACTAGTCTATCTGAAGTCACTAGAACCCGTCTATCTGAAGTCACTAGAACCCGTCTATCTGAAGGCACTAGAACCCGTCTATCTGAGGTCACTAGATGGAACAGAACCAGTCTATCTGAAGTCACTAGAACCAGTCTATGGTTCTCCAGTGGAAAGTTAGTCTAGGGTTCTCCAGTGGATAGTCAGCCTAGGGTTCTCCGGTGGATAGTCAGTCTAGGGTTCTCCGGTGGATAGTAAGTCTAGGGTTCTCCAGTGGATAGTCAGTCTAGGGTTCTCCAGTGGGTAGTCAGTCTAGGGTTATCCAGTGGATAGTTAGTCTAGGGTTCTCCAGTGGATAGTTAGTCTAGGGTTCTCCAGTGGGTAGTCAGTCTAGGGTTCTCCCGTGGATAGTCAGTCTAGGGTTCTCCCGTGGATAGTCAGTCTAGGGTTCTCCAGTGGGTAGTCAGTCTAGGGTTCTCCAGTGGATAGTCAGTCTAGGGTTCTGCAGTGAATAGTCAGTCTCAACTCAATAGCATAATATTCCCATTTCAAAAACAGATTTCCCATGTCATTATGGACTATGGTATTAGTTTCAGGATACAGTACAGTAGCATGATATACTACAGTACCCATAATGCTCTGTAAATACAGCCTACACCTTGTAGATGTGTAAAGGATATAATACACCTCATAGATCAGGGCTCTCCAACCCTGTTCCTGGAGAGATACCTACTGTAGGTTGACATCTATCTAGTCCAGGGCTCTCCAACCCTGTCCCTGGAGAGATACCTACTGTAGGTTGACATCTATCTAGTCCAGGGCTCTCCAACCCTGTCCCTGGAGAGATACCTACTGTAGGTTGACATCGATCTAGTCCAGGGCTCTCCAACCCTGTTCCTGGAAAGATACCTACTGTAGGTTGACATCTATCTAGTCCAGGGCTCTCCAACCCTGTTCCTGGAGAGATACCTACTGTAGGTTTATATTGATCTAGTCCAGGGCTCTCCAACCCTGTTCCTGGAGAGATACCTACTTTAGGTTTACATCTATCTAGTCCAGGGCTCTCCAACCCTGTTCCTGGAGAGACCCACCTGTAGGTTTACATCTACAGTTGAAGTCGGAAGTTTACATACACCTTAGCCAAATACATTTAAAACTCAGTTTTTCACAATTCCTTACTTTTAATCCTAGTAAAAATTCCCTGTCTTAGGACCACCACTTTATTTAAAGAATGTGAAATGTCAGAATAATAGTAGAGAGAATGATTTATTTCAGATTTTATTTCTTTCATCACATTCCCAGTGGGTCAGTATTGTACATACACTCAATTGGTATTTGGTAGCATTGCCTTTAAATGGTTTAACTTGGGTCAAATGTTTCAGGTAGCCTTCCACAAGCTTCACACAATAAGTTGGGTGAATTTTGTCCCATTCCTCCTGACAGAGATGGTGTAACTGAGTCAGGTTTATAGGCCTCCTTGCTCGCACACGCTTTTTCAGTTATGTCCACAAATGTTCTATAGGATTGAGGTCAGGGCTTTGTGATGGCCACTCCAATACCTTGACTGTATTGTCCTTAAGCCATTTTGCCACAACTTTGGAAGTATGCTTGGGATCATTGTCCATTTGGAAGACCCATTTGCGACCAAGCTTTAACTTCCTGACTGATGTCTTGATGTTTTTTCAATATATCCAAATTATTTTCCTCCTCACGAAGCCATGTATTTTGTGAAGTGCACCAGTCCCTCCTGCTGCAAAGCACCCCCACAACATGTTGCCGCCACCCCCACAACATGTTGCCGCCACCCCCACAACATGTTGCCGCCACCCCCACAACATGTTGCCGCCACCCCACAACATGTTGCCGCCACCCCCACAACATGTTGCCGCCACCCCCATGCTTCACGGCCTCCCCTGTAACGGTTATCATCGGATGAAGAAGGAGACCAAGGTGCAGCGTTTATGATTGTTAATGAAACTGAACACTGCAACAAAGTTGAACCAAACGAAACAGTTCTGTAAGGTGCAGACACTAAACAGAAAACAACTACCCACAAAAACCAGGTTGGAAAAAAGGCTGCCTAAGTATGATTCCCAATCAGAGGCAACGATAGACAGCTGCCTCTAATTGGGACCCACACTCGACCAAAAACAAAGAAATAGAAAACATAGAAATAAAGAAACTAGAATGCCCACCCTAGTCACACCCTGGCCTAACCAAAATAGAGAATAAAAGCCTCTCTATGGCCAGGGCGTGACATCCCCCTTTTTCCTCCTAACATAACAAGGGTCATTATAGCCAAACAGTTCTATGTTTGTTTCATCAGACCAGAGGACATTTGTCCCCATGTGTAGTTGTAAACCGTAGTCTGGCTTTTTTTATGGTGGTTTTGGAGCAGTGGCCTCTTCCTTGCTGAGTATCCTTTCAGGTTATGTCGATATAGGACTCGTTTTATTGTGGATATAGATACTTTTGTAACAGTTTCCTCCAGCATCTTAACACGGTCCTTTTCTGTTGTTCTGGGATTGATTTGCACTTTTCGCACCAAAGTATGTTCATCTCTAGGAGACAGAATGCGTCTCCTTCCTGAGCGGTATGACGGCTGCGTGGTCCCATGGTGTTTATACTTGCGTACTATTGTTTGTACAGATGAACATGGTACCTTCAGGCATTTGGAAATTGCTTCCAAGGATGAACCAGACTTGCGGAGGTCAACAATTTGTTTTCTGAGGTCTTGGCTGATTTCTTTAGATTTTCCCATGATGTCAAGCAAAGAGGCACTGAGTTTGAAGGTAGGCCTTGAAATACATCCACAGATACACCTCCAATTGACTCAAATGTTGTCAATTAGCCTATCAGAAGCTTCTAAATCCATAACATCATTTTCTGGAATTTTCCAAGCTGTTTAAAGGCACAGTCAATTTAGTGTATGTAAACTTCTGACCCACTGGAATTGTGATACAGTGAATTATAAGTGAAATAATCTGTCTGTAAATAATTGGTGGAAAAATGACTTGTGTCATGCACAATGTAGATGTCCTAACCAACTTGCCAAAACTATAGTTTGTTAACAATAAATTTGTGGAGTGGTTGAAAAACAAGTTTTAATGACTCCAACCTAAGTTTATGTAAACTTATCTAGTCTTATCTAGACTTCAACTGTATCTAGTCCAGGGCTCTCCAACCATGTTCATATGGTTAATTATTAATTAAATATATATATATTTATTATAATATTATCATTAATCCAGGAACAATACATCTTTGGAGTAAAGCACCCAGGTTGGTTTAATTATTATTAAATAGAACAGAACAGTCAGTTGTTATGTACATTCTCCACACTGCATTCCCTTTGGATTCATTCTAACAACGTATGGACCTCAGGTCGATAGGATGCATGGACCTCAGGTCGATAGGATGCATGGACCTCAGGTCGATAGGATGCATGGACCTCAGGTCGATAGGATGCATGGACCTCAGGTCGATAGGATGCATGGACCTCAGGTCGATAGGATGCATGGACCTCAGGTCGATAGGATGCATGGACCTCAGGTCGATAGGATGCATGGACCTCAGGTCGATAGGATGCATGGACCTCAGGTCGATAGGATGCATGGACCTCAGGTCGATAGGATGCATGGAACTGGTCGATAGGATGCATGGAACTGGTCGATAGGATGCATGGACCTCAGGTCGATAGGATGCATGGAACTGGTCGATAGGATGCATGGAACTGGTCGATAGGATGCATGGACCTCAGGTCGATAGGATGCATGGAACTGGTCGATAGGATGCATGGAACTGGTCGATAGGATGCATGGAACTGGTCGATAGGATGCATGGAACTGGTCGATTGGATGCATGGACCTCAGGTCGATAGGATGCATGGACCTGGTCGATAGGATGCATGGACCTGGTCGATAGGATGCATGGACCTCAGGTCGATAGGATGCATGGAACTGGTCGATAGGATGCATGGACCTCAGGTCGATAGGATGCATGGACCTCAGGTCGATAGGATGCATGGACCTCAGGTCGATAGGATGCATGGACCTCAGGTCGATAGGATGCATGGACCTCAGGTCGATAGGATGCATGGACCTCAGGTCGATAGGATGCATGGAACTGGTCGATAGGATGCATGGAACTGGTCGATAGGATGCATGGACCTCAGGTCGATAGGATGCATGGACCTCAGGTCGATAGGATGCATGGAACTGGTCGATAGGATGCATGGAACTGGTCGATAGGATGCATGGACCTCAGGTCGATAGGATGCATGGAACTGGTCGATAGGATGCATGGAACTGGTCGATAGGATGCATGGAACTGGTCGATAGGATGCATGGAACTGGTCGATAGGATGCATGGAACTGGTCGATAGGATGCATGGAACTGGTCGATTGGATGCATGGACCTCAGGTCGATAGGATGCATGGACCTGGTCGATAGGATGCATGGACCTGGTCGATAGGATGCATGGACCTCAGGTCGATAGGATGCATGGAACTGGTCGATAGGATGCATGGACCTCAGGTCGATAGGATGCATGGACCTCAGGTCGATAGGATGCATGGACCTCAGGTCGATAGGATGCATGGACCTCAGGTCGATAGGATGCATGGACCTCAGGTCGATAGGATGCATGGAACTGGTCGATAGGATGCATGGACCTCAGGTCGATAGGATGCATGGAACTGGTCGATAGGATGCATGGAACTGGTCGATAGGATGCATGGACCTCAGGTCGATAGGATGCATGGACCTCAGGTCGATAGGATGCATGGACCTCAGGTCGATAGGATGCATGGACCTCAGGTCGATAGGATGCATGGAACTGGTCGATAGGATGCATGGACCTCAGGTCGATAGGATGCATGGAACTGGCTGATAGGATGCATGGACCTCAGGTCGATAGGATGCATGGACCTCAGGTCGATAGGATGCATGGACCTCAGGTCGATAGGATGCATGGAACTGGTCGATAGGATGCATGGACCTCAGGTCGATAGGATGCATGGAACTGGTCGATAGGATGCATGGAACTGGTCGTAAGTTTTTTTTTTCGAGAACTTGCAGATATAATACTGAGAAGAGTCATGGTTGTCAATCGATCATCTTTTAAAGAAGACCACATTATATGCTGTGTCCATAGAAAGCAACGCTTAACAGGAAGTTTTCACAGTCAGGTGAACTCTGGGAGCTGTGTCATTAATGTTTACTCCATCCTTTTCACTTTATAACCCACGTGGACCTATCAAACCTGCTATGTAGCTTAATGATAGAGCCCCTTTTAAAACACACAAGATACAAAAAAAAACTTTGAACATTTTAAAACTAATATTCGAGAGACATTTTCAAAAGCAATAGAAAACAAAATAAATACAAAAATTAAAGAAAGAATCAAAAATAAATACATTGTAAATAAAGAAAAATATTAATTAATTAATAAAAAATAAAAAAAACTATGACATGCCACCAGGGCCTGTTTTCGGTTGGTTCTGGTCAGTCAAGACAAAATGCAGTGAAGTTCGTCGCGAAAACACAACGGACACACTGAATCAAATCTCCAAATGATTTCAACAATAGCTTATGAGACACGTTAGTAATGTACAATACAGATGTTTCTCTATGGACAATAGATCGTAGCCTAGTGGTCCCAGGTAATAGGGCATAATACTTTAGCAGGCCATATGAGTTAGCCAGCTAACATTTACATAATTTAGCAGACACTGTTATCCAGAGCAACTTACCGAAGCAATTATGGATAAGTGCTTTGCTCAAGGGCACATTGACACTTTTTTTTTTACCTAGTCGGCTCAGGGATTTGAACCAGCGATCTTTCGGTTACTGACCCAATGCTCTTAACCGCTCAGCTCCCTGCTGCCCCTAACTTTGTTAAACAACCATTAAAAAAACTATTGATTTTCTAGATCATTTAAAAGGTTCAATGCAGCCAATTTTTATCTCAAAATCAAATAATTTCTAGGTAACAATGAAGTACCTTACTGGGATTGTTTTCAATTAAAACTGGTCAAAGAGCAATTTCTTAAGCAAAGAGTTTTGCTAGGACTGTCTGAGAGTGGTCTGAGTGATGGGCCAAATTGGACGAGCCTAAATGGGGCTTTTTTTTTTTTAAACCGCCTGGTGACGTCGCCATGGGAACGAAACGGGCTGACAATTTCAGGCGGTCTTTTCAAACAGCTCTCACGCAAAATAAAAATGCATTATCATCATGTTCACGATTTTCACAGTATTATTCCAACCTCATGGTAAATATATATAAAACACAAGGGGAGAAAAAAAGAAATAGAAAGTATATATATATATATATATATAAAATCGGAATATTTAGGTTTGATCTGATGGATCCTGCTTTGTACCCGTTGTCCTCTTGGCATTGACAATGAATGCCAAGGAGTTGGTATGATAGCACAAGCAGGCTATACAAATAGACAGGTTTCACCTTGAACAACTGCAGCACATATTCTGGTGATAATTCTCATGGATCAGACATACCCGGGCCTCAGACAAAGTACATACAACGTTTTTTGTTTTTTTAATAAGCATAATCAGAGCATTATATTTGCAGAGATCAGGGTTGGTGTCAATTCCATTTAAATTCCAGTCAATTCATTAAAGTAAAAATCAAGTTCCCAAATTCCAAATCCTTGTTGAAAAAAAGCATTGAAGAGAATTGGAATTTCAATGTACTTCTTGAATTGGCTGGAATTTAAATGGAATTGACCCAAATCCTGATAGAGATATATTTATATCTATATGGTTATAGCTATACATGTCACTAATGGGCGCCCTGTGGTGATGGGCGGTGTTGGTGGTGTATTTTACTGAAGCCCTGTGGTGATGGGCGGTGTTGGTGGTGTATTTTACTGAAGCCCTGTGGTGATGGGCGGTGTTGGTGGTGTATTTTACTGAAGCCCTGTGGTGATGGGCGGTGTTGGTGGTGTATTTTACTGAAGCCCTGTGGCAGTGTTGGTGGTGTATTTTACTGAAGCCCTGTGGTGATGGGCGGTGTTGGTGGTGTATTTTACTGAAGCCCTGTGGTGATGGGCAGTGTTGGTGGTGTATTTTACTGAAGCCCTGTGGTGATGGGCGGTGTTGGTGGTGTATTTTACTGAAGCCCTGTGGTGATGGGCAGTGTTGGTGGTGTATTTTACTGAAGCCCTGTGGTGATGGGCGGTGTTGGTGGTGTATTTTACTGAAGCCCTGTGGTGTTGGTGGTGTATTTTACTGAAGCCGTGTGGCGATGGGCGGTGTTGGTGGTGTATTTTACTGAAGCCCTGTGGTGATGGGCGGTGTTGGTGGTGTATTTTACTGAAGCCCTGTGGTGATGGTGGTGTTGGTGGTGTATTTTATTGAAGCCCTGTGGTGATGGGTGGTGTTGGTGGTGTATTTCACTGAAGCCCTGTGGTGATGGGCGGTGTTGGTGGTGTATTTTACTGAAGCCCTGTGGTGAGAGAGAAAGAGAATAAAGTAAAGACAATAGGGCTCTGGTCTAAAGTAGTGCACTATATAGGGAATAGGTCTCTGGTCTAAAGTAGTGCACTATATAGGGAATAGGGTACCATTTGGGATGCAAATATAGAGTGCTTGATACTTACAGAGATCTAACAGAAGAAAGTGTGACAGCAACACAAGCAGCAGCCCAGAAAACATTCAAGAGTGACGAGATACAATTCAATCAAGTGACACGGGAGAAAGTTGAGGTTGTTTTGCTTGCGGAAAAAAACAACATATCACTGAATAAATAGAGAAATTAATAAACAATAACAGGCTTTACATTCATGATGCCCCCAAAAAAAGTGCACTTTGTTTATTAAGAAAATGCACAATCTTGAACTCTTGAATACAAAATAAAAATTGTAAAGCTTTGTGAAGTTATCAGCGCCCTAGGCCTTTTGCTGGATCCAAGCCATTATCCCAGCCAAGAGAAACTCCAGCCATAGCATCAGCTTGTCATAGGGATTTACAGTAAGCCTAAAGTGGAACTGACAGAGTTTTTAACAACAGGAAATCGTATTACAATCTGTTCATATACACCCCCAGGAAGAATATTTATTTTTGTATTCTTATTATTCTTATTATTTTTTTACATTTTCTGACAAACAAGCACTTAGATATCGTCATTTTCACGTTTTCATAAAATCATAGAATGTTTAGGAATGACGTAGAGTAAGGCATTTGTGAAAATTCTATATCAATATAGAGTGGGAAAGCAGCCGTGCGTTTTGGACAATTAGTAGACACTGCAGTAAATAAAACCCTCATTAAAAACACCTGTCTCATCCAGGACCAGAGTCAATGCAGACCGGTGTGCCATAGCCAATCAGAGCTACAGTAGGCCTTTATGCAAATAAGCCATTTGCCATATGGGCCTGCCACCATTCACTGTGAACTGGACTGTGTGTTTACAGGCAGTAGGGCCTGTCATCATTCACTATGAACTGGACTGTGTGTTTACAGGCAGTAGGGCCTGTCATCATTCACTATGAACTGGACTGTGTGTTTACAGGCAGTAGGGCCTGCCACCATTCACTGTGAACTGGACTGTGTGTTTACAGGCAGTAGGGCCTGTCATCATTCACTATGAACTGGACTGTGTGTTTACAGGCAGTAGGACCTGTCATCATTCACTTTGAACTGGACTGTGTGTTTACAGGCAGTAGGGCCTGTCATCATTCACTATGAACTGGACTGTGTGTTTACAGGCAGTAGGGCCTGTCATCATTCACTATGAACTGGACTGTGTGTTTACAGGCAGTAGCAACAGAGTGACTTGATCTCATTCGCAAAAAAAAAACACAAAATATACCTGAATGGATTTCTGTAAATATGTAAATACCACAGGAGTCCTATTACATTTGGGAACTTTACAGTCCAATTGATAAAACATCCAAGAAAAGATAGGTTCTCTCTCTCCCTCAGTTATACACATCATCAACAACAAGATCAACAACTAATGCTAGCCAGAGCGAGATGAGCTCAAGTCTAAAGAGGGAACATTAGATTACATTTTTCAGCTAGTTGCTTGTCAGAATTGCACCTATAAACGATGGGGAATAGTAGCCTGCTCGTACTTCTGCAGGATGCCTGCCGATTGACGCATGCTTGTTCCAACCCACGCTTTGAGAACTGAATGGGAACTTGCCTTCCCACCCATTTGATCTATGACAAATGCATTTGATTGACAACTGAGGATGCGTTAGTAAACTGCCTCCAGTGTGTTAGCGTGCGCTCTGGGTTCGTAAACTGCCTCCAGTGTGTTAGCGTGCGCTCTGGGTTCGTAAACTGCCTCCAGTGTGTTAGCGTGCGCTCTGGGTTCGTAAACTGCCTCCAGTGTGTTAGCGTGCGCTCTGGGTTCGTAAACTGCCTCCAGTGTGTTAGCGTGCGCTCTGGGTTCGTAAACTGCCTCCAGTGTGTTAGCGTGCGCTCTGGGTTCGTAAACTGCCTCCAGTGTGTTAGCGTGCGCTCTGGGTTCGTAAACTGCCTCCAGTGTGTTAGCGTGCGCTCTGGGTTCGTAAACTGCCTCCAGTGTGTTAGCGTGCGCTCTGGGTTCGTAAACTGCCTCCAGTGTGTTAGCGTGCGCTCTGGGTTCGTAAACTGCCTCCAGTGTGTTAGCGTGCGCTCTGGGTTCGTAAACTGCCTCCAGTGTGTTAGCGTGCGCTCTGGGTTCGTAAACTGCCTCCAGTGTGTTAGCGTGCGCTCTGGGTTCGTAAACTGCCTCCAGTGTGTTAGCGTGCGCTCTGGGTTCGTAAACTGCCTCCAGTGTGTTAGCGTGCGCTCTGGGTTCGTAAACTGCCTCCAGTGTGTTAGCGTGCGCTCTGGGTTCGTAAACTGCCTCCAGTGTGTTAACGTGCGCTCTGGGTTCGTAAACTGCCTCCAGTGTGTTAGCGTGCGCTCTGGGTTTGTAAACTGCCTCCAGTGTGTTAGTGTGCGCTCTGGGTTCGTAAACTGCCTCCAGTGTGTTAGCGTGCGCTCTGGGTTCGTAAACTGCCTCCAGTGTGTTAGCGTGCGCTCTGGGTTCGTAAACTGCCTCCAGTGTGTTAGCGTGCGCTCTGGGTTCGTAAACTGCCTCCAGTGTGTTAGCGTGCGCTCTGGGTTCGTAAACTGCCTCCAGTGTGTTAGCGTGCGCTCTGGGTTCGTAAACTGCCTCCAGTGTGTTAGCGTGCGCTCTGGGTTCGTAAACTGCCTCCAGTGTGTTAGCGTGCGCTCTGGGTTCGTAAACTGCCTCCAGTGTGTTAGCGTGCGCTCTGGGTTCGTAAACTGCCTCCAGTGTGTTAGCGTGCGCTCTGGGTTCGTAAACTGCCTCCAGTGTGTTAGCGTGCGCTCTGGGTTCGTAAACTGCCTCCAGTGTGTTAGCGTGCGCTCTGGGTTCGTAAACTGCCTCCAGTGTGTTAGCGTGCGCTCTGGGTTCGTAAACTGCCTCCAGTGTGTTAGCGTGCGCTCTGGGTTCGTAAACTGCCTCCAGTGTGTTAGCGTGCGCTCTGGGTTCGTAAACTGCCTCCAGTGTGTTAGCGTGCGCTCTGGGTTCGTAAACTGCCTCCAGTGTGTTAGCGTGCGCTCTGGGTTCGTAAACTGCCTCCAGTGTGTTAGCGTGCGCTCTGGGTTCGTAAACTGCCTCCAGTGTGTTAGCGTGCGCTCTGGGTTCGTAAATTCAGAGCGTTGCTCTTCCACTGTACTAATAACACTGAACGCTGTTGCTGAGGGTTGATCCGAGCGTTCCTCACAACCGCAGTCAAGCATCCAAGCTAACTGTCTAATTTTGGCTAGTTTGATAGCTACTTCCAGACACATAATGAGAGAACACTTCACTCTGACCATTTTACTCGCCCCAGCAGAGCTGGTTAGGCAGTTTTCATGTTATCCAGAGCATTAGTGACTAACTGTGCTGCTGGCAACAATTTAATTACATTTTTTGCCAAAGTTTACCGACACCGGTCATATTCAGCGGGTGTTGCGCATTCGTACATTCATCAGTTATTCTGCGCTCCCAGACAATTCACTCAGACGAGAGTGCTCTAATATCGGAGTAGATAGCCAGAGGGAATTTACAAACGCAAGAGATATGCTAACTGGATACCAGTCATTCAAGTTCAGCATAGCTAGCGAAGCAATTTTTTTTAAATTTCTTGCTAGCTAACCAAATGACACCTGTGTCTCTCGAGCTGTGGCCACCGAAAAACGAGGATGGGAGGGGGTAAAGAGGTCACTCACTCCTCCAATGACATGATATCCTCCCAGCAGATAGCTAGCTAATGTCAGGCCCTGTGTTTGTAACTTGCACTATCAATAGATAGGCTAACCTATTAGCCATGTTATGATTGACTTGTGACCATTGCCCTTGCTAGTTTGATTGTAATTGTCATTAGCCTTAGCTACATTAGTCCGTTTTTGTCAAATATCGAGTAATTGAAACTGAAACAGTGCATCCCGAATGGGTGGAGGCAGATGAATGGGTGGAGGCAGATGAATGGGTGGAGGCAGATGAATGGGTGGAGGCAGATGAATGGGTGGAGGCAGATGAATGGGTGGAGGCAGATGAATGGGTGGAGGCAGATGAATGGGTGGAGGCAGATGAATGGGTGGAGGCAGATGAATGGGTGGAGGCAGATGACTACCAAGAAATGTATTGGTGAATTATATTAATCATGCATTGAACTGCATCCATCTATTCTGACAACAATGCCTTAGTGTACGTCATGGAAAATTGAGTCAAATATAGTACCTATTTTTTTTTAAACCTCTTATAAAGTTGGTTTTGTAGCATGAACTGGGAAGTTGATATTTGTTGACTGATATTATGATTGTCTGTTTGTTTCGTATCTGCAAAGTAAATAAAATTAGCTGCCAGTTCCACTTTCATAATGGACAAACAGGACCAGAGCCATATATTTAAAAAGTAGGTCCAACTTTTAGAAGGTTGAATATTGTTTTAAATTCTAGACATTCAGTGACATTGCATTGTTTAAATATTCTCCATGTAATGTTAATGGGGGAGATAATATGTCTGTTATAGAATGTGGTAGTGTCATGTTAATGGAGGAGATAATATGTCTGTTATAGAATGTGGTAGTGTCATGTTAACGGGGAGATAACATGTCTGTTATAGAATGTTGTAGTGTCATGTTAATGGGGGAGATAATATGTCTGTTATAGAGTGTTGTAGTGTCATGTTAAAGGGGGAGATAACATGGCTGTTATAAAATGTTGTAGTGTCATGTTAATGGGGAGATAATATGTCTGTTATAGAGTGTTGTAGTGTCATGTTAAAGGGGGAGATAACATGGCTGTTATAAAATGTTGTAGTGTCATGTTAACGGGGAGATAACATGGCTGCTATAGAATGTTGTAGTGTCATGTTAATGGGGGAGATAATATGTCTGTTATAGAGTGTTGTAGTGTCATGTTAATAGGGAGATAACATTAACATGGCTGTTATAGAGTGTTGTAGTGTCATGTTAACGGGGAGATAATATGGCTGTTATAGAATGTTGTAGTGTCATGTTAATGGGGGAGGTAACATGTCTGTTATAGAATGTTGTAGTGTCATGTTAATGGGGGAGATAACATGTCTGTTATAGAATGTGGTAGTGTCATGTTAATGGGGGAGATAACATGGCTGTTATAGAATGTTGTAGTGTCATGTTAAAGGGGGAGATAACATGGCTGTTATAAAATGTTGTAGTGTCATGTTAATGGGGGAGATAATATGGCTGTTATAGTATGTTGTAGTGTCATGTTAATGGGGGAGATAATATGTCTGTTATAGAATGTTGTAGTGTCATGTTAACGGGGAGATAACATGGCTGTTATAGAATGTTGTAGTGTCATGTTAATGGGGAGATAATATGTCTGTTATAGAATGTTGTAGTGTCATGTTAACGGGGAGATAACATGGCTGTTATAGAATGTTGTAGTGTCATGTTAACGGGGAGATAACATGGCTGTTATAGAATGTTGTAGTGTCATGTTAATGGGGGAGATAATATGTATGTTAAAGAATGTTGTAGTGTCATGTTAACGGGGGAGATAACATGGCTGTTATAGAATGTTGTAGTGTCATGTTAAAATGCATCATGATGCAGAAACCTTAATGTCCCAGCTTCCTAAATATATTGCTCCGGATAGGGCTCCTGTCTGCAGTGAGAGAAGAACTCCTCAGACCAGACAAAAATATAATTCTGTCACATGAACAATCCATAGCCTAAGAGCCTAATAGTGGACCCAGTCCTCCTCTCCTCCTCTGCAACAGTGTGGTCTGACCCAGTCCTCCTCCTGTCCTCTAAAACAGTGTGATCTGACCTAGTCCTCCTCTCCTCCTCTGCAACAGTGTGAGCTGACCCAGTCCTCCTCCCTTCCTCTGCAACAGTGTGGTCTGGCTGGCCCAGTCCTCCTCCCTTCCTCTGCAACAGTGTGAGCTGACCCAGTCCTCCTCTCCTCCTCTGCAACAGTGTGAGCTGGCTGGCCCAGTCCTCCTCCCTTCCTCTACAACAGTGTGAGCTGGCTGGCCCAGTCCTCCTCCCGTCCTTTGCAACAGTGTGGTCTGATCCATTCCTACTCTGCAACAGTGTGGGCTGGCTGGCCCAGTCCTCCTCCCTTCCTCTACAACAGTGTGGGCTGGCTGGCCCAGTCCTCCTCCCTTCCTCTACAACAGTGTGGGCTGACTGGCCCAGTCCTCCTCCCTTCCTCTCCAACAGTGTGGGCTGGCTGGCCCAGTCCTCCTCCCATCCTCTACAACAGTGTGGGCTGGCTGGCCCAGTCCTCCCCCCCCTCCTCTGCAACAGTGTGGGCTCTGGCTGGCCCAGTCCTCCCCCTCCTCTGCAACAGTGTGGGCTGGCTGGCCCAGTCCCCCTCCCCCTCTGCAACAGTGTGGGCTGGCTGGCCCAGTCCTCCTCTACAACAGTGTGGGCTGGCTGGCCCAGTCCTCCCCCCTCCTCTGCAACAGTGTGGGCAGGCTGGCCCAGTCCTCCTCTGCAACAGTGTGGGCTGGCTGGCCCAGTCCTCCCCCCCCCTCTGCAACAGTGTGGGCAGGCTGGCCCAGTCCTCCTCTGCAACAGTGTGGGCTGGCTGGCCCAGTCCTCCCCCTCCTCTGCAACAGTGTGGGCTGGCTGGCCCAGTTCTCCCCCTCCTCTGCAACAGTGTGGGCTGGCTGGCCCAGTCCTCCTCCCCTCCTCTGCAACAGTGTGGGCTGGCTGTCCCAGTCCTCCTCCCCTCCTCTGCAACAGTGTGGGCTGGGTGTATTTCTAGGACTCTAGGAAAGTATTCTGTTGGTGTTTTTAAAAGAGGATCCAAAGTTAGGCTGGTAGCAGTACGGAGACTGGGTTAGGACCAGAACCCAGGCTGGACCAGGTTAGGGCCAGAACACAGACTGGACCAGGTTAGGACCAGAACCCAGGCCAATAGCGCTGGAGGGACCAGGTTAGGACCAAAACCCAAGCTGGTAGCGCTAGGTGGACCGAGTTAGGATCAGAACCCAGGTTGGACCAGAGGAGGACCAGAACCCAGACTGGACCAGGTTAGGAAAAGAACCCAGGCCGGTAGCGGTACGGGGAACATTTGGGAAACTGGGACTCGGGTTTGCAGAGTGGGAGGGTTGGGTCCAGACACTGTTCCTCGTCCTGTTGGTCCAGCAGACTGTCCCCCCTCCGTCGCGGGGAGGTTGAGCAGGCGTAAGGGGGCTCCATGGGGGTGGCTAGTACCTCCATGTCTCTGGGCTCCATGTGATGGGTTAGCAGTGGGTGTCCCCTCCTTGGTGAGGGCGTCGGGGCCTCCAGACTGTGTCCCCTCCTTGGGGATGGTGTCGGGGGCTCCAAGGGGGTAGGAAGCACGGTCATGTCCCTGCCAAACTCCACCGTGGGAGGGGTGTCTGTGCTGGTGGTGTGGGCTGGGGACTCTCCATTCCCCTGCCCCCCTCCTCTGCCCCGCCCAGGTGACTGGCCCAGGAAGACGTCGCAGCGTACCCGTGGCGAGGGACGTGGTCTAACCAGGAAGTCCAGGGTTTTGGGTCGTTCAGGAGGGCAGCGGCGGCGCGGTGTAGGGGGAAACACCAGATTTGGATCTGGCAACCGGGGAACCTGGGATACGTTGTCACTTAGACCCCTGAGACCTCCATCTGTTTGAAAATAGAGAAAAAGAAAAACAGTTGTAGAACATCTAGGGATATTAAGACAGGATGAATCAGGCCATATAGCTAGAGCAGATCAACAACAAACCGTCTGTAGGAGAACAGTAAAGATACCTGAAGGCTCCAGAGCTGCTCTGATAGGTAAAGGAAAAGGGTGGATATAGTTTGGAGGGCAGCGTGTCTCGATGGCTCCGTCGGAGGGAGTACGGTGTAGACAACGTGAGGAGGAAGGAGCGGAGGGAAGATGGGTCGGGGTCAGGGACTGCCGAGGGTGACGCTTGAAGCTCTCCAGGTGTGTGTTGACCAAGGGGTTGAGTGAGGCATGCTGGGGCTGGGGGTGAACAGAGGTGTGGGGCTGGACAGCAGGCTGAACAGGGGCCTGGGGAGAGGCAGTGCGGTAGACCAACAGTTCCTCACTATCAGATCGTAACAGAGACCGCGTAGAATTACAGTCCGACACAGACGACAGTGACAGCAGTGTGAGAGAGGACGGAAACAGTCCGCCTCCAACCCGCTCCGTCACCAGGGCAACCGAGTGCTTCAGGGGGCTCTCCTTGTCCCCTCCCCGCCTGAAGAGCTTGCGTGTGGGGGGACTGGTGCTCCGTCTCTGGCCCCCTGTCCCTGTACGGTGGAAGAAGCCCTCCCAGCGAGGTGGCTTGCTGCTTTCCCCAGCCCCCTCAGTCCCAGACCCAGAACCAGTCCCAGGCTGGGCCAGAGTCGTCATATTGAAGCCCAGTCCTACTGCAGCCAGCAAGGCCCCACACCCCAGTAGCACCAGCTCGGACCTCCCCCGCCCGGCAGGACTCTTCCTACTGGGGGGCGTGTCCGGGGCCTGGGTGCTACGGTAACTAGGATAGTACTCCCCGCCTCCTCCTGCGTTACCATCGGCAACAGGCCCCTCCTTGTGGAAGGGGATACAGAGGTAGGATTGGCTGGGGGATGCGTTGGCCCCTGGGTCAGTGGTGTAACAGCAGTCTTCATTCTCTACGGGGAGGAGAGGGTTTCACCACATTACATTATTGTTGCTAAGGTACATGTCCTTTACCTAGCTCTGTTACATGCTGACCACACTGCTTGCGTCGCATGTTCGAGCGTTGCAAAAAAATATATGTACACATACATGTTATTCAATCATTGCACCCACACTGCTCGCGAGAGCGTCAACGAGCGTCTGCGTAGCCAGGCGCTAATATAGAACTTGGTTCAATTTGTGACGCTTGATGCCCTGCAAGTCCCGCCTCTCCCATCTCCTCATTGGTTTTTAGGAGCGTATTCCCACGTGGCTGATTGGAAGATGAACTGAGGTCCATACTCCAGTCCAGTTGGTGGTGGTAACGCACCTTAAAGTTGATTGCCAACCGCCATATAAAGACCACAGAAGAAGAAGCCTGAAGGAGGAGAGATTACTAGACACTAACTCGGTTTGCCCATTTCTCTGTGGATTAATTGTCAGAGTAGAGGTGCCTTTCAGGTAAAATAACAACCCAATGTTTATCCCAGGACAAATTAGTTAGCTAGCTAACAACAAGCTAGCTAGCTAAATTGCCATAAATGTTTAATGCTTTTCGACCACCTGTCCCCAAATTAATATAGATGGTTCAGAGTTCGTTTTGATATTTCAATCTCCGTGTCCATATCGCGTCTGGTGTGGGTGGACAAAAATCAACATGCATGCAGTCTGGTCAGCATGTTAGGCTATCAGTATCAATCTTATTTCAGGCCCTACCCATCTCTGATCATGTTATTACAGTCCTTACCCATCTCTGATAATGTTATTACAGTCCTTACCCATCTCTGATGTTATTACAGTCCTTACCCATCTCTGATGTTATTACAGTCCTTACCCATGTCTGATAATGTTATTTCAGTCCTTACCCATCTCTGATCATGTTATTTCAGTCCTTACCCATCTCTGATCATGTTATTTCAGTCCTTACCCATCTCTGATCATGTTATTACAGTCCTTACCCATCTCTGATAATGTTATTACAGTCCTTACCCATCTCTGATAATGTTATTACAGTCCTTACCCATCTCTGATGTTATTTCAGTCCTTACCCATCTCTGATCATGTTATTACAGTCCTTACCCATCTCTGATCATGTTATTACAGTCCTTACCCATCTCTGATGTTATTTCAGTCCTTACCCATCTCTGATCATGTTATTTCAGTCCTTACCCATCTCTGATCATGTTATTTCAGTCCTTACCCATCTCTGATCATGTTATTTCAGTCCTTACCCATCTCTGATCATGTTATTACAGTCCTTACCCATCTCTGATAATGTTATTACAGTCCTTACCCATCTCTGATAATGTTATTACAGTCCTTACCCATCTCTGATGTTATTTCAGTCCTTACCCATCTCTGATCATGTTATTACAGTCCTTACCCATCTCTGATCATGTTATTACAGTCCTTACCCATCTCTGATGTTATTTCAGTCCTTACCCATCTCTGATCATGTTATTTCAGTCCTTACCCATCTCTGATCATGTTATTTCAGTCCTTACCCATCTCTGATCATCTTATTTCACTCCTTACCCATCTATGATAATCTTATTTCAGTCCTTACCCATCTATGATAATCTTATTTCAGTCCTTACCCATCTCAGTGAGGCTGGGTACCCCTGGTATGGCAGGGCTGTGTCTCGGTGACCTGCGGAGATTTGGGGCGCTGCAGGACCTCTGTCTGTTCCCCTCCTGAGGGACCTTGATGCTGGTAGGGGCAGGAGATAAAGAGCTATAGAGAACCACTAAATAGTGGCATGTTAAGGTCTGTTGTAGTCTGGTCGTTGCATGCAAGACAGCACAAACATGTATGCGATCAGGTTAGACGCCCTGGTCCTTCCCCACCCTCCCTCACTCTGCCCCGCTCTGGTCCTGCCCTCCCTCACTCTGCCCCGCCCTGGTCCTGCCCTACCCTCCCTCACCCTGCCCTGCCCCACCCTGGTCCTCCCTCACCCTGCCTCACCCCTCCTCTCACCTCTCATCATCACTGTGTTCTCTGTGTGAGCCCCTAATACGGCCTTTCTTCCTGGAGCCTCTCTTCTCTTCCTCCTCATCCAACCGGCCCCAACCTTTACACCCCTCACCTCCAGGAGTCACTGGAAAACAAGACTCCATTTTAGAAGTTCACATTTACAAAAAAACTCAAAAACATGGAATGTGTTTTTTTGTCACGAGAGCTGTGGTTAGTAAGATGTTTTCGTTACACATGGTAAATAAACATTAAATAACAACACATAATGGTTCCAAATATTACCCATCTCTGATGACGATCTTGAGACTGATTCCCTGACCTGTCAATGTTTTTAATTAGCTGTGTTATACTCTTGTGAATTCTATGGTGTTTACTAGATTACTTGTAGTTTTGTCTGTAATTTTTGTAATGACTTGGTGCTGCCTTTCCTGGCCAGGACGCTCTTGAAAAATATATTTTAAATCTCAATGAGCCCTTCCTGGTTAAATAAAGGTTTAAATAAAAATAAAAAAATAAATAAAAATACAGAACATCTGCTGAACTGTAAATATGGTCAATAGTCAACCCAAACCTAGGAAGATATACAGTATCAGCTGATTGTAAGTCACTCAGGATAAGACCTTCTGCTAAAAAAAAAATTTAAAAGGTCAAAGGTAATGTAAATAGTATATAGTGTTTACGTTGTATGGCTCTGAGGCGTGGTAGTAACGGGGCCTGGGGACTGGTGGGAGGGCTGGAGAGACTACCCAGTAAACTCCTGCATCGATCATGAGAGGGAGAGGCCTGCACGGTGATCTTGTGTTGAAAATCTGGTGACAGAAGAGCACAAACAAATCAAACAATGTCCATATAAATAAAACAATTCATGTAAATCGCTGGCTTCATACACGCTACATACAGGCTTCATACAGGCTACATACAGCCTTCATACAGGCTTCATACACGCTATATACAGGCTTCATACAGGCTACATACAGCCTTCATACAGGCTACATACAGGCTTCATACAGGCTACATACAGCCTTCATACACGCTATATACAGGCTTCATACAGGCTACATACAGCCTTCATACAGCCTTCATACAGGCTACATACAGCCTTCATACAGGCTACATACAGCCTTCATACAGGCTTCATACAGGCTACATACAGGCTACATACAGCCTTCATACAGGCTACATACAGCCGTCATACAGGCTACATACAGCCTTCATACAGGCTACATACAGCCTTCATACAGGCTACATACAGCCTTCATACAGGCTTCATACAGCCTTCATACAGGCTACATACAGGCTTCATATAGGCTACATACAGCTTTCATACAAGCTACATACAGGCTATATACAGCCTTCATACAGGCTTCATACACGCTATATACAGGCTTCATACAGGCTACATACAGCCTTCATACAGGCTACATACAGGCTTCATACAGGCTACATACAGCCTTCATACACGCTATATACAGGCTTCATACAGGCTACATACAGCCTTCATACAGCCTTCATACAGGCTACATACAGCCTTCATACAGGCTACATACAGCCTTCATACAGGCTACATACAGCCTTCATACAGGCTTCATACAGCCTTCATACAGGCTACATACAGGCTACATACAGGCTTCATATAGGCTACATACAGCTTTCATACAAGCTACATACAGGCTTCATACAGGCTATATACAGCCTTCATACAGGCTTCATACAGGCTACATACAGGCTACATACAGCCTTCATACAGGCTACATACAGCCTTCATACAGGCTACATACACAATGTGGGGCTATATACAGGAAGTACCAGATCAATGTGGAGCTATATACAGGAAGTACCAGTACCAGATCAATGTGGAGCTATATACAGGAAGTACCATATCAATGTGGAGCTATATACAGGAAGTACCAGATCAGTGTGGAGCTATATACAGGAAGTACCAGATCAATGTGGAGCTATATACAGGAAGTACCAGTACCAGATCAATGTGGAGCTATATACAGGGAATATCAGTACCAGATCAATGTGGAGCTATATACAGGAAGTACCAGATCAATGTGGAGCTATATACAGGGAGTACCAGATCAATGTGGAGTTATATACAGGAAGTACCAGATCAATGTGGAGCTATATGCAGGGAGTACCAGTACCAGATCCATGTGGAGCTATATTTAGAAAGTACCAGGTCATTGTGGAGCTATATACAGGAAGTACCAGATCAATGTGGAGTTATATACAGGAAGTACCAGATCAATGTGGAGTTATATACAGGAAGTACCAGATCAATGTGGAGCTATATGCAGGGAGTACCAGTACCAGATCAATGTGGAGCTATATACAGGAAGTACCAGTACCAGATCAATGTGGAGCTATATACAGGAAGTACCAGTACCAGATCAATGTGGAGCAAAATACAGGAAGTACCAGTACCAGATCAATGTGGAGTTATATACAGGAAGTACCAGATCAATGTGGAGTTATATACAGGAAGTTACCAGATCAATGTGGAGCTATACAGTGGGGCAAAAAAGTATTTAGTCAGCCACCAATTGTGCAAGTTCTCCTACTTAAAAAGATGAGAGAGGCCTGTAATTTTCATCATAGGTACACTTCAACTATTGCAGACAAAATGAGAAAAAAATCCAGAAAATCACATTGTAGGATTTTTAATGAATTTATTTGCAAATTATGGTGGGAAATAAGTATTTGGTCACCTTCAAACAAGCAAGATTTCTGGCTCTCACAGACCTGTAACTTCTTCTTTAAAAGGCTCCTCTGTCCTCCACTCGTTACCTGTATTAATGGCACCTGTTTGAACTTGTTATCAGTATAAAAGACACCTGTCCACAACCTCAAACCAGTCACACTCCAAACTCCACTATGGCCAAGACCATAGTCTTAGCAAGAGACCATAGCAAGAGCTGTCAAAGGACACCACAAACACAATTGTAGACCTGCACCAGGCTGGGAAGACTGCATCTGCAATAGGTAAGCAGCTTGGTTTGAAGAAATCAACTGTGGGAGCAATTATTAGGAAATGGAAGACATACAAGACCACTGATAATCTCCCTCGATCTGGGGCTCCACACAAGATCTCACCCCGTGGGGTCAAAATGATCACAAGAACGGTGAGCAAAAATCCCAGAACCACATGAGGGGACCTAGTGAATGACCTGCAGAGAGCTGGGACCAAAGTAACAAAGCCTACCATCAGTAACACACTACGCCGCCAGGGACTATAATCCCGCAGTGCCAGACGTGTCCCCCTGCTTAAGCCAGTACATGTCCAGGCCCATCTGAAGTTTGCTAGAGAGCATTTGGATGATCCAGAAGAAGATTGGGAGAATGTCATATGGTCAGCAATTATTAGGAAATGGAGACATACAAAACCACTAATCTCCCTTGATCAGTTCCGTTTGCCGGACCGTAGCCAAGTGAACAGTCTATGGCAGTCTAGGGGCTCTGGTCTAAAGTAGTGCACTACATAGGGAATAGGGCTCTGGTCTAAAGTAGTACCACTATGTAGGGAATAGGACTCTGGTCTAAAGTAGTGCACTATATAGGGAATAGGGCTCTGGTCTAAAGTAGTGTACTATATAGGGAATAGGGCTCTGGTCTAAAGTAGTGTACTATATAGGGAATAGGGCTCTGGTCTATAGTAGTACCACTATATAGGGAATAGGGCTCTGGTCTAAAGTAGTGTACTATAAAGGGAATAGGGCTCTGGTCTAAAATAGTACCACTATATAGGGAATAGGGCTCTGGTCTAAAGTAGTGCACTATATAGGGAATAGGGCTCTGGTCTAAAGTAGTGCACTATATGGGGAATAGGGCTCTGGTCTAAAGTCGTGCACTATATAGGGAATAGGGCTCTGGTCTAAAGTAGTGCACTATATAGGGAATAGGGCTCTGGTCTAAAGTAGTGCACTATATAGGGAATAGGGTGCAATTTGAGCAGACCCAGGATAAACTTATTTTTTGTATTTTTTTGTTGGGTTCTTGCATTGGAATTATATTGAATTCTGTTTATATCATGCTGTACCACAATAAACATAAAAGTTCAAATGCGGAGACCATTGAGTACTTTTGATCAAGAGGTGCCGCATCTGCAGTAACTGAATATTCCAGCCACTCTCAACCATGCATCTTGGGTAATAGGATTCTATAGGCTAACCTGGGCTGGCTCCTCTGTTCCAAGATCGTCAGGAACAGTCGGAGTTGGAGGAGGGACTGTGGAGCCATTATCCTGGCGACACTTGTTGAAGCCTCTTAGCTGGAGGTCGGCAGCATCCTCGCTACCGGGCTTGACGGCGGCCTCGTGGTTTTCATTTCTGATATTCATCGCGGCAGTGGCATATTAGCTGGTTAAAGCGAAAATGGCGAATAACACTAACGCCTGTTACAGCTAGCTAAGAGGCTAACTCAACTCTGTAGTGGTGGGGCGTGAGGTACAGTTCAGTGAAGCAGGTTCAACTGTAAACTTAACCCTGTCCTTTATAAATCAAAATATTACAAGCGGAGGTCTTTCACGTTATTTTACCACAGAGGAGCACTGTTTTTTTGTTATGGAAACCCAGAGGAGTCATACCTAACCGCCCAGGGGCTTTCCATAGCCCCCCAGTGCACTCTGTCCATGGTGCTGACACAGCGCAGCGGAGGTACAGATTTTGCACCAACCTGTCACTCAATCATTTGAACGTTGTTGCTGTTTTTATATTGGGACATAAAACTAAAACTGAAGGGGTTTAAGTCTCTCTCTCTCTCTCTTGCCCTGCATTTGAACTTTTTTGCTATTTTTATATCGGGACATATACAGTGGGGCAGGTCGCAATTGTAAGAGGACAGAGGAGCCTCTTAAAGAAGAAGTTACAGGTCTGTGAGAGCCAGAAATCTTATACTTATTTTGCACCATAATTTGCAAATAAATTCATTAAAAATCCTACAATTTGATTTTCTGGATTTTTACAGGCCTCTCATCTTTTTAAGTGGGAGAACTTGCACAATTGGTGGTTGACTAAATACTAAATATTTTTTTGCCCCACTGTAACAATTTAAATATAAATATATAACTAAATAAATATAGATATAACTAAATAAATATATAACTAAATACATATAAATATATAACTAAATAAATATAAATATATAACTAAATAAATATATAACTAAATAAATATATAACTAAATAAATATATACTAAATAAATATATAACTAAATAAATATATACTAAATAAATATATAAAAAAAAAATATATATATATATAACTACAAAAATATAAATATATACTAAATAAATATATAACTAAATAAATATATACTAAATAAATATATAAATAAATAAATAAAAATATATAACTAAAAAAATAAATATATACTAAATAAATATATAAATAAATAAATAAAAATATATAACTAAATAAATATAAATATATAACTAAATAAATATAAATATATACTAAATAAATATATACTAAATAAATATAAATATATACTAAATAAATATAAATATATACTAAATAAATATAAATATATAACTAAATAAATATAAATATATAACTAAATAAATATAAATATATAACTAAATAAATATAAATATATACTAAATAAATATATACTAAATAAATATAAATATATACTAAATAAATATAAATATATACTAAATAAATATAAATATATACTAAATAAATATAAATATATACTAAATAAATATATACTAAATAAATATATACTAAATAAATATAAATAAATACAAATATAAATATATACTAAATAAATATAAATATATACTAAATAAATATAAATATATACTAAATAAATATAAATATATAACTAAATAAATATATACTAAATAAATATAAATATATAACTAAATAAATATAAATATATAACTAAATAAATATAAATATATAACTAAATAAATATAAATATATAACTAAATAAATATAAGAGAGCCATTGTGGATCCCTGCATGTGAGACCCACAGACATCAGATTGCTGGCCCTGTCCTACTGATGAAAATACCTACCTGAAGGCAGACTGATCCTGTTCCCGTCCTTCAGTTTGAGCCGTGAGCGTCTGAACTTGCCCTGCCTGCTCTCCACACGGGGTTTCTCCTGATACAGCTGGTGGATGATAACGTTCAGCTCTCTCTCCAGGATGTGGATCTCCCTCTCCGCCAGCTCCTGCTCCCTCCTCCTAAGCTCCTCCTCTTGGCTCTTCTGCTGCAGCGCAGCACGACTCAGCTCCTCCTCCCACGACCTCAGCTCCTAGAGACAAGGTTAGAGGTCAGGGGAGATTTAACACTTGCGGTCAGATTTTTTTGTTTTTCGAGAGGGGGGGGCATATCACTCTCCATAGCCTGGTTCAACAACCATTAAAGTTGGCAAGACAGCACAAACAAATCTCGTGGGCCCCATATTGTATAATGTGGAAACCGCCACGGCAGAGGCCTCTGATCTTTTGAAAGCTGACTGAGAATCCCACTACCTTCTCCTTGACCCTGAGCTGGTCGAACATCTCCTGAATCTCCATCTTCCAGTCATCCTGCAGGGAGTGGAAGGACTCAACTGGCATCTCGAAGAAACCCGATTCCTCTATAGTTGTCAGCTGGTCCAGGATACTGGTGAAGAGAGGTCGTAGGTGGGGGTCTGGACTCCAGCAGTCTGGAGAAGAAGAAGAAGAAGAAGGACTTAATAAAGGTGGTGTGTTTAGATGTACCACAGATAGAAAAATGAGACAGATATTTCACTGGATGTGATAAAATGTGAACTGGATGTGAAGCTTCCTGTTGGCCGTTTCCACTCACTACCAAATATGGTGGTGAGAGGAAGCCCCATGGCTGGCAGTGGGAGAAAGTAAACTGACATTCTGATTTTTATTTTAATTTTAAATTTCACCTTTATTTAACCCGGTAGGCAAGTTGAGAACAAGTTCTCATTTACAATTGCGACCTGGCTAAGATAAAGCAAAGCAGTTCGACACATACAACAACAACAGAGTTACACATGGAGTAAACAAACATACAGTCAATAATACAGTAGAAATAAGTCTATATACGATGTGAGCAAATGAGGTGAGATAAGGGAGGTAAAGGCAAAAAAAGGCCATGGTGGTGAAGTAAATACAATATAGCAAGTAAAACACTGGAATGGTAGATTTGCAGTGGAAGAAATGTGCAAAGTAGAAATAAAAATAATGGGGTGCAAAGGAGCAATATAAAAAAATAAATACAGTAGGGAAAGAGGTAGTTGTTTGGGCTAAATTATAGATGGGCTATGTACAGGTGCAGTAATCTGTGAGCTGCTCTGACAGCTGGTTCTTAAAGCTAGTGAGGGAGATAAGTGTTTCCAGTTTCAGAGATTTTTGTCGTTTCGTTCCAGTCATTGGCAGCAGAGAACTGGAAGGAGAGGCGGCCAAAGAAAGAATTGGTTTTGGGGGTGACTAGAGAGATATACCTGCTGTAGCGTGTGCTACAGGTGGGAGATGCTATGGTGACCAGCGAGCTGAGATAAGGGGGGACTTTACCTAGCAGGGTCTTGTAGATGACCTGGAGCCAGATGGCACTGTGATTGACTGCATCCAATTTGTTGAGTAGGGTATTGGAGGCTATTTTGTAAATGACATCGCCGAAGTCGAGGATCGGTAGGATGGTCAATTTTACAAGGGTATGTTTGGCAGCATGAGTGAAGGATGCTTTGTTGCGAAATAGGAAGCCGATTCTAGATTTAATTTTGGATTGGAAATGTTTAATGTGAGTCTGGAAGGAGAGTTTACAGTCTAACCAGACACCTAGGTGTTTGTAGTTGTCCACATATTCTAAGTCGGAGCCGTCCAGAGTAGTGATGTTGGACAGGCGGGCAGGTGCAGGCAGCAATCGGTTGAAGAGCATGCATTTAGTTTTACTTGTATTTAAGAGCAGTTGGAGGCCACGGAAGGAGAGTTGTATGGCTTGAAGCTCGCCTGGAGGGTTTTTAACACAGTGTCCAAAGAAGGGCCAGGAGTATACAGAATGGTGTCATCTACGTAGGAGGTGGATCAGAGACTCACCAGCAGCAAGAGCGACATCATTGATGTATACAGAGAAGAGAGTCGGTCCAAGAATTTAACCCTGTGGCACCCCCACAGAGACTGCCAGAGGCCCGGACAACAGGCCCTCCAATTTGACACACTGAACTCTATCTGAGAAGTAGTTGGTGAAGCAGACGAGGAAATCATTTGAGAAACCAAGGCTGTTGAGTCTGCTGATGAGGATGTGGTGATTGACAGAGTCGAAAGCCTTGGCCAGGTCAATGAATACGGCTGCACAGTATTGTTTCTTATCGATGGCGGTTAAGATATCGTTTAGGACCTTGAGCGTGGCTGAGGTGAACCCATGACCAGCTCTGAAACCAGATTGCATAGCGGAGAAGGTATGGTGGGATTCGAAATGGTCGGTGATCTGTTTGTTGACTTGGCTTTCGAAGACCTTAGAAAGGCAAGGTAGGATAGATATACAGTGCCTTGCGAAAGTATTCGGCCCCCTTGAACTTTGCAAACTTTTGCCACATTTCAGGCTTCAAACATAAAGATATAAAACTGTATTTTTTTGTGAAGAATCAACAACAAGTGGGACACAATCATGAAGTGGAACGACATTTATTGGATATTTCAAACTTTTCTAACAAATCAAAAACTGAAAAATTGGGCGTGCAAAATTATTCAGCCCCTTTACTTTCAGTGCAGCAAACTCTCTCCAGAAGTTCAGTGAGGATCTCTGAATGATCCAATGTTGACCTAAATGACTAATGATGATAAATACAATCCACCTGTGTGTAATCAAGTCTCCGTATAAATGCACCTGCACCGAGATACTGTTGTGAAGAAGTTTAAAGCCGGATTTGGATACAAAAAGATTTCCCAAGCTTTAAACATCCCAAGGAGCACTGTGCAAGCGATAATATTGAAATGGAAGGAGTATCAGACCACTGCAAATCTACCAAGACCTGGCCGTCCCTCTAAACTTTCAGCTCATACAAGGAGAAGACTGATCAGAGATGCAGCCAAGAGGCCCATGATCACTCTGGATGAACTGCAGAGATCTACAGCTGAGGTGGGAGACTCTGTCCATAGGACAACAATCAGTCGTATATTGGACAAATCTGGCCTTTATGGAAGAGTGGCAAGAAGAAAGCCATTTCTTAAAGATATCCATAAAAAGTGTCGTTTAAAGTTTGCCACAAGCCACCTGGGAGACACACCAAACATGTGGAAGAAGGTGCTCTGGTCAGATGAAACCAAAATTGAACTTTTTGGCAACAATGCAAAACGTTATGTTTGGCGTAAAAGCAACACAGCTCATCACCCTGAACACACCATCCCCACTGTCAAACATGGTGGTGGCCGCATCATGGTTTGGGCCTGCTTTTCTTCAGCAGGGACAGGGAAGATGGTTAAAATTGATGGGAAGATGGATGGAGCCAAATACAGGACCATTCTGGAAGAAAACCTGATGGAGTCTGCAAAAGACCTGAGACTGGGATGGAGATTTCTCTTCCAACAAGACAATGATCCAAAACATAAAGCAAAATCTGCAATGGAATGGTTCAAAAATAAACATATCCAGGTGTTAGAATGGCCAAGTCAAAGTCCAGACCTGAATCCAATCGAGAATCTGTGGAAAGAACTGAAAACTGCTGTTCACAAATGCTCTCCATCCAGCCTCACTGAGCTCAAGCTGTTTTGCAAGGAGGAATGGGAAAAAATGTCAGTCTCTCGATGTGCAAAACTGATAGAGACATACCCCAAGCGACTTACAGCTGTAATCGCAGCAAAAGGTGGCGCTACAAAGTATTAACTTAAGGGGGCTGAATAATTTTGCACGCCCAATTTTTCAGTTTTTGATTTGTTAAAAAAGTTTGAAATATCCAATAAATGTCGTTCCACTTCATGATTGTGTCCCACTTGTTGTTGATTCTTCACAAAAAAATACAGTTTTATATCTCTATGTTTGAAGCCTGAAATGTGGCAAAAGGTCGCAAAGTTCAAGGGGGCCGAATACTTTCACAAGGCACTGTAGGTCTGTAGCAGTTTGTGTCAAGAGTGTCCCCCCCTTTGAAAAGGGGGATGACCGGAGCTGCTTTCCAATCTTTGGGAATCTCAGACGACACAAAAGAGAGGCTGAACAGGCTAGTAATAGGGGTGGCAACAATTTCAGCAGATCATTTTTAGAAAGAAAGGGTCCAGATTGTCTAGCCCGGCTGATTTGTAGGGGTCCAGATTTTGCAGCTCTTTCAGAACATCAGCTGACTGGATTTGGGAGAAGGAGAAATGGGGGAGGCTTGGGTGAGTTGCTGTGGGGGGTGCAGTGCTGTTGACCGGGGTAGGGGTAGCCAGGTGGAAAGCATGGCCAATAGAACAACGCTTATTGAAATTCTCAATTATAGTGGATTTATCGGTGGTGACAGTGTTTCCTTTCCTCAGTGCACTGGGCAGCTGGGAGGAGGTGCTCTTATTCTCCCTGGACTTTACAATGTCCCAGAACTTTTTTGAGTTTGTGTTGCAGGAAGCACATTTCTGCTTGAAAAAGCTAGCCTTGGCTTTTCTAACTGCCTGTGTATATTGGTTCCTAACTTCCCTGAAAAGTTGCATATCACGGGGTTGTTCAATGCTAATGCAGAACGCCACATGATGTTTTTGTGTTGGTTAAGGGCAGTCCGGTCTGGAGAGAACCAAGGGCTATAGCTGTTCCTGGTTCTACATTTCTTGAATGGGGCATGTTTATTAAAGATGGAGAGGAAGGCATTTACAAATAATAACCAGGCATCCTCTACTGACGGGATGAGATAGAACAATGAGACAGATATTTCACTGGATGTGATAAATGTGAAGCTTCCTGTTGGCCGTTTCCACTCACTACCAAATATGGTGGTGAGAGGAAGCCCCGTGGCTGGCAGTGGGAGAAGGAGATGGCCGACATTCTGCTACTGTTCTCATTGATGAAACATTTGATCTCAATACAGTATTCTGTTCCCCAAACTAGAAATTGTTACGAACAGATTTGACTAAGTTATCTGGACTTTACCCTTTGCCAAAGTTGTGTTGTTCAGATGGAGTGGAAGGGCGAATTAAATTACTGCACAAGCGCATTTCAAAGAGTAGCCGTTCCTTAACGGAAATATGCAAATAGATGCTAGAACGCTCTAATAGGCTCCTGCTAGCTCGTGCTTGGCTCCACCTCCTTGCTTGTTCTGCCCCACTATGATTAATTTGTTTCCATTGGAAACGACATGCTGTGATCTATCTTGGGTTAGTTATAAAAAATCTTTGGATGTAATGTTTTGTTAGTATCTCTCTCTCTATATATAATACATATATACACTACCGGTCAAAAGTTATATAAATATATATATATATATATATATATATATATATATATGACGGCACTCCATGGATCTACAGAGGACCTCAATGAAAATGAAAATTTATTTTTGCACAAATATCAATCTATCTATTATGGATCAGGATGGAGATGGATATATCTATTTATATACATATTCTTATAATCGAATAATCTGTATTATTAAGGTAACGATGTGTACGTTCTGTCAACAAAGAGGTGGCTGTTGGCCTCATTGAAGAATACCTAACAGAAAGCAGCTCATCTTACCTCCCATAAGACGGGCGAAGGGCTCTGGACAGGTAGAAGGGATGGGCAACGCCAGCTTATTCATGGCTACTCCATATGCCACCGCGAGACAATCAATGCCCCTGAATGGGACTTCTCCCGTCAGCAGCTCCCACAGAAGAACCCCGTAGCTTCAGGGTCGGGAGGAACAGATCAGGAAAGAGATGGAAGAATGTTATGGAAACAGAAAAATGGGATTTCTGGAAATCTTGGGAATTTTGGGAAAGGTACTGGAATTTTGAAACCTTTAGCTTTATAGGCTTATATTTCTCTTTCTATCTTTCTTTTGTCAGTATCAGCAGGAAACAGAATGGCAGAATTCAGGAATAGACAGCTAGAGAATAGACAGCAGAGAAGATAGACAGCAGAGAGAATAGACAGCTAGAGAATAGACAGCAGAGAGAATAGACATCAGAGATAATAGACAGCAGAGACAATAGACAGCAAAGATAATAGACAGCAGAGACAATAGACAGCAGAGACAATAGACAGCAGAGACAATAGACAGCAGAGACAATAGACAGCAGAGATAATAGACAGCAGAGACAATAGACAGCAGAGACAATAGACAGCAGAGACAATAGACAGCAGAGACAATAGACAGCAGAGACAATAGACAGCAGAGACAATAGACAGCAGAGACAATAGACAGCAAAGATAATAGACAGCAGAGACAATAGACAGCAGAGACAATAGACAGCAGAGACAATAGACAGCAGAGACAATAGACAGCAGAGAAGATAGACAGCAGAGAGAATAGACAGCTAGAGAATAGACAGCAGAGAGAATAGACATCAGAGATAATAGACAGCAGAGACAATAGACAGCAAAGATAATAGACAGCAGAGACAATAGACAGCAGAGACAATAGACAGCAGAGACAATAGACAGCAGAGACAATAGACAGCAGAGAAGATAGACAGCAGAGAGAATAGACAGCTAGAGAATAGACAGCAGAGAGAATAGACAGCAGAGAGAATAGACAGCAGAGACAATAGACAGCAGAGACAATAGACAGCAGAGACAATAGACAGCAGAGACAATAGACAGCAGAGAGAATAGATATCAGAGATAATAGACAGCAGAGATAATAGACAGCAGAGAGAATAGATAGAGATAAGACAGCAGAGACAATAGACAGCAGAGACAATAGACAGCAGAGACAATAGACAGCAGAGACAATAGACAGCAAAGATAATAGACAGCAGAGACAATAGACAGCAGAGACAATAGACAGCAGAGACAATAGACAGCAGAGACAATAGACAGCAGAGAGAATAGATATCAGAGATAGACAGCAGAGATAATAGACAGCAGAGAGAATAGATAGAGATAAGACAGCAGAGACAATAGACAGCAGAGACAATAGACAGCAGAGACAATAGACAGCAGAGAGAATAGACAGCAGAGAGAATAGACAGCAGAGAGAATAGACAGCAGAGATAATAGACAGCAGAGATAATAGACAGCAGAGATAATAGACAGCAGAGAGCAGAAAGCTAATGGAGAGAGAGAATTAACAAATTCCTTAATAATCACAACATCTTGAGCAAAAGCCTGATTTGTATTTATACCAAAACATTGTACAACCGATCATATTTACACCCTAGAGACCCTGATAGATAAACCTGTCCACCAAAATAATACCAAAATGGACTGTTCTACAAAGTTATTGAAAGTGGTGTAGGGGGTAAAACACATAATTAAATCAATGTCTTCTGGCAATACGTGCAGCATTCAAATTGGCACGTAAATAACAGAATTCTTTAACCAGGGGCGGGGCCTTCGCCAGGGTTGCAATCTGAGCCCTGCATTCTTCAATATTTACATCAACGAATTGGCCACAATTCTAGAACAATCTTCAGTCCGAAGTGTTAGTGTCCACAATTCAGAGCTTTAATTAAATTATCCAGATTTCAGGGAATTAGACCAAAGTTCTCAAATGGATTAAATTTAGATTTTTTGTTGTTGTCACTGCACACAATTATTATTATTATTATTATTATTGTTATTATTATTATTATTTCTATTATTATTATTATTATTTCAATTTTTTTTTACAAATGAAAAGCTGAAATGTCTTGAGCCAATAAGTATTCAATCCCTTTGTTATGACCTAAATACGTTCAGGAATAAACATGTGCTTAACTTGTCACAAGTTGCATAGATTCACTCTGTGTGCAATAATAGTGTTCAACATGATTTCTGAGTGACTACCTCATCTCTGTACACCCACACATACAATTATCTGTGAGGTCCCTCAATCGAGCAGTGAATTTCAAACACAGATTCAACCACAAAGACCCGGGAGGTTTTCCAATGCCTCGCAAAGAAGGGCACCTATTGGTAGATGGGTAAAAAAAAATAAAAGCAGAATAGCCCTTTGAGCATGGTGAAGTTATTAATTACACTATGGTGTATCAATACACCCAGTCACTACAAAGATACAGGCATCCTTCCTAACTCAGTTGCTGGAGAGGAAGGAAACGGCTTAGACATTTCACCTTGAGGCCAATGGTGACTTTAAAACAGTTACAGAGTTTGACTGTGATAGGAGAGAACTGAGGATGGATCAACAACATTGTAGTTACTCCACAAGATTCTCCTACATGTCCAGAGGAAACTACAAACAATGCACGGCAGGGCAGCCTAGTGGTTAGAGCGTTGGACTAGTGACCGGAAGGTTGCAAGTTCAAACCCCCGAGCTGACAAGGTACAAATCTGTCGTTCTGCCCCTGAACAGGCAGTTAACCCACTGTTCCTAGGCCGTCATTGAAAATAAGAATTTGTTCTTAACTGACTTGCCTGGTTAAATAAAGGAAAAATAAAAAGAGCAGAATTAGGCCAATATCCACTAATAATACGAACGTAAGTTTTAGAAACATCTAAAATACAGTGACCCCCCTCACATATCATTACCAAGCCCTGCAATGCCCAGAGATGAGCAAAGAAAAGAGTCCCCTCATCCAGCTGGTCCTGAGGCTGAGTTCACTAACCTGTTCTACTAACACACTGAAGCCTCAGGACCAGAACATCCAATCAATCAGAATAAACTAAATTACAACACAGTCAAAACAAAACGACATAACTTATTGGGAAACACAAACACAAAGCAAAATGCAGTTCTATTTGGCCCTAAATCGAAAGTACACCGTGGCAAACAATTTGACCATGATTACTGATCAAAAGTACAAACTCAGTGAGCACAGCCTTGCCATTGAGAAGGGTAGACACATGAAAACATGACTTCCTGTAGAGGAAAGGCTGTGCAACCACTGCACCACAGCAGAACCTGAGACGGAGCTGCATTATTAAAAAGTATCAAACAATTAGTGTCATTTCCCAAAATTTGACAACCTTATTGAAGGTTTCAAAGACCTCTCTGATGAGGATAGGCTACTCGTCCGGTTGGGGGAGGACGCAGAGAGCTGTGGGTTGGTAGAGCACTACATTGCTGTCTGCCATAAGATGACAGACAGTGTCTGACAGACCAACTAACGTGCACATGTCCTCCATCAAACAGACCAACGAACCTGCACATTTACTATTCATTATTATTGTTACTGATTACCCTGTTGACAATCTTTATTATTCTTATTATAATTCAGTTAATATTGTAAATACTAACAATATTGGGGGTGGGAGGGGGGGCATTATGGCACCCCAGAGAGACAGGGACAGGGCCCTCCCTGTCCACAGCCTCCAACTACCTCCACACCTCCAGCCAGGCAGGTATTTCATACTAAAACAAGGGCTGGACTCAAGCCACCTGGCATGGTCAATGATAAGTCATGAGAGTCTGCTGCAACATAGAAAGCCCTGCTTCTGCTGCATATCGGAAATTACCTTTTCCAATGCCGCATAGCTGACGAAGCTCAACGGAATTAAATCCTGTACTTATCAGAGCTGATGTAGCTAGGTTATTCTATGATTTCAGACGAGGGTAAGACGTTGAAAACAATTACAGTGCTGGTTCCTTATTTGGGTGCAGTCATCATCATACTACTGCAATGCTTTACTAGATCCAGAGCTGAATAAATGACTCAGTGCTTTACTAGATCCAGAACTGAATAAATGACTCAGTGCTTTACTAGATCCAGAACTGAATAAATGACTCAGTGCTTTACTAGATCCAGAACTGAATAAATGACTCAGTGCTTTACTAGATTCAGAACTGAATAAATGACTCAGTGCTTTACTAGATCCAGAGCTGAATAAATGACTCAGTGCTTTACCAGATCCAGAGCTGAATAAATGACTCAGTGCTTTACTAGATCCAGAGCTGAATAAATGACTCAGTGCTTTACTAGATCCAGAACTGAATAAATGACTCAGTGCTTTACTAGATTCAGAACTGAATAAATGACTCAGTGCTTTACTAGATCCAGAAACTGAATAAATGACTCAGTGCTTTACTAGATCCAGAAACTGAATAAATGACTCAGTGCTTTACTAGATCCAGAACTGAATAAATGACTCCTCCAGCCCTCTAGATCTAAGTGAGATAGAACAGACAGTTTCCTGCCTCATCAACTTCCTATCCCGGCCCATGCGCCCCCCCCCCACCCCGCCCCGCCCACCTCCAGACGTCGCTGCCTTTAGAGAAGGTGGAGGAGCGGATGACCTCGGGCGCCATCCAGGCGTAGGTGCCGGCGGCTGACATCTTGGTGGTACGGTGCCACTCCCTCGCCAGGCCGAAGTCGGTGATCTTCAGGGTCTTGTTGGTCAGATCCTCCATCTCGACCTTCTCCAGGATCAGGACTGGTCCAAAGGTCGCATGTGAGATCCAGGAGAGGGCGGGTGTTGGTGAGGGAGGGGGTGACGAGGAGGGTTTTGGTTGGAGCGGGTGGGGGGGATAACGGTAACAGGGTTGGAAGGTAGGAGGGGTTTGAATGTAAAGGGATACAGGCCATTTTGGGGTTTTGGTGGCGGGATGGCAGGCAGTCATTCAAATATAAATTATTAAAAGTTGTTTTCCAAAATAAAGATGAGAACAAAAGGGAAAACAAGGAGAGGCCATGATGAAAGGAGAGATAGAAGCAAGCAGGAAGAGAAAGAACAAAAGAGAAAAGGGAATGAGATGGTTAAAGTATAAAATGAAAGAAAGCAGGGAAGAAGCAGAGGCCTGGATTAATGTTATGATTCCACTTGGTCCTTGTGAGTCTGTGCCTCACACTCACTCACACACACACACACACACATATAAAACACACACACACACACACCCATAAAACACACACACACACACAAAATACACACACACACACCCATGCACACATAAAATACACATAAAATATACACCACCCAGTCCTCATATACACCACCCAGTCCTCATATACACCACCCAGTCCTCATATACACCACCCAGTCCCCATATACACCACCCAGTCCCCATATACACCACCCAGTCCTCATATACACCACCCAGTCCTCATATACACCACCCAGTCCTCATATACACCACCCAGTCCCCATATACACCACCCAGTCCCCATATACACCACCCAGTCCTCATTTATACCACCCAGTCCTCATATACACCACCCAGTCCTCATATACACCACCCAGTCCTCATACACCACCCAGTCCTCATATACACCACCCAGTCCTCATATACACCACCCAGTCCCCATATACACCACCCAGTCCCCATATACACCACCCAGTCCTCATTTATACCACCCAGTCCTCATATACACCACCCAGTCCTCATATACACCACCCAGTCCTCATATACACCACCCAGTCATCATACACACCACCCAGTCCTCATACACACCACCCAGTCCTCATACACACCACCCAGTCCTCATATACACCACCCAGTCCTCATATACACCACCCAGTCCTCATATACACCACCCAGTCCCCATATACACCACCCAGTCCTCATATACACCACCCAGTCCTCATATACACCACCCAGTCCCCATATACACCACCCAGTCCCCATATACACCACCCAGTCCCCATATACACCACCCAGTCCTCATTTATACCACCCAGTCCTCATATACACCACCCAGTCCTCATATACACCACCCAGTCCTCATATACACCACCCAGTCCTCATATACACCACCCAGTCCTCATATACACCACCCAGTCCTCATATACACCACCAAGTCCTCATATACACCACCAGTCCTCATATACACCACCCAGTCCTCATATACACCACCCAGTCCTCATTTATACCACCCAGTCCTCATATACACCACCCAGTCCTCATATACACCACCCAGTCCTCATACACCACCCAGTCCTCATATACACCACCCAGTCCTCATACACCACCCAGTCCCCTACTGTACTGTATATAGCCCTCTACTGTATATAGCCCCTCTACTGTATATAGCCCCTCTACTGTATATAGCCCCTCTACTGTATATAGCCCCTCTACTGTATATAGCCCTCTACTGTATATAGCTGTATATAGCCCTGTATATAGCCCCTCTACTGTATATAGCCCCTCTACTGTATATAGCCCTACTGTATATAGCCCCTACTGTATATAGCCCCTCTACTGTATATAGCCCTCTACTGTATATAACCTCTCTACTGTATATAGACCCTCTACTGTATATAGCCTCTCTACTGTATATAGCCTCTCTACTGTATATAGACCCTCTACTGTATATAGCCTCTCTACTGTATATAACCTCTCTACTGTATATAGACCCTCTACTGTATATACCCTCTCTACTGTATATAGCCCCTCTACTGTATATAGCCTCTCTACTGTATATAGACCCTCTACTGTATATAGCCTCTACTGTATATAGACCCTCTACTGTATATAGCCTCTCTACTGTATATAGACCTACTGTATATAGCCCTCTACTGTATATAGACCCTCTACTGTATATAGACCTCTCTACTGTATAGACCCTCTACTGTATATAGCCCTCTACTGTATATAGCCCTCTACTGTATATAGACCTCTCTACTGTATATAGACCCTCTACTGTATATAGCCCTCTACTGTATATAGACCCTCTACTGTATATAGACCTCTACTGTACTGTATATATACCTCTCTACTGTATATAGACCCTCTACTGTATATAGACCTCTCTACTGTATATAGCCCTCTACTGTATATAGCCTCTCTACTGTATATAGACCCTCTACTGTATATAGACCCTCTACTGTATATAGACCTCTCTACTGTATATAGCCCTCTACTCTACTGTATATAGACCCTCTACTGTATATAGCCTCTCTACTGTATATAGACCCTCTACTGTATATAGCCTCTCTACTGTATATAGACCCTCTACTGTATATAGCCTCTCTACTGTATATAGACCCTCTACTGTATATAGCCTCTACTGTATATAGACCCTCTACTGTATATAGCCTCTCTACTGTATATAGACCCTCTACTGTATATAGCCTCTCTACTGTATATAGACCCTCTACTGTATATAGCCTCTCTACTGTATATAGACCCTCTACTGTATATAGCCTCTCTGTATATAGACTCTACTGTATATAGCCTCTCTACTGTATATAGCCTCTCTACTGTATATAGCCTCTCTACTGTATATACCCTCTACTGTATATAGCCTCTACTACTGTATAGCCTCTCTACTGTATATACCTCTCTACTGTATATAGCCTCTCTACTGTATATACCTCTCTACTGTATATAGCCTCTCTACTGTATATAGCCTCTCTACTGTATATAGCCTCTCTACTGTATATAGCCTCTCTACTGTATATAGCCTCTACTGTATATATACCTCTCTACTGTATATAGCCTCTCTACTGTATATAACCTCTCTATATAGCCCTGTATATAGCCTCTCTACTGTATATAGCCTCTCTACTGTATATAACCTCTCTACTGTATATAGCCTCTCTACTGTATATAACCTCACCCCTCTACTGTATATAGCCTCTCTACTGTATATAGCCTCTCTACTGTATATAGCCTCTCTACTGTATATAGCCTCTCTACTGTATATAGCCTGTCTACTGTATATAACCCCTCTACTGTATATACCTCTCTACTGTATATAACCCTCTCTACTGTATATAGCCTCTCTACTGTATATAACTCTCTACTGTATATAGCCTCTCTACTGTATATAGCCTCTCTACTGTATATAACCTCTCTACTGTATATAGCCTCTCTACTGTATATAGCCTATATATACCTCTCTACTGTATATAGCCTCTCTACTGTATATAACCCTCTACTGTATATAACCCCTCTACTGTATATACCCTCTCTACTGTATATAGCCTCTCTACTGTATATAGCCTGTCTACTGTATATAACCCCTCTACTGTATTAACCCCTCTGTTGTTTTATTTCTCTACTACTGTTGTATACACTCACCTTTTTCACTGTATATAACCTCTAGATTTTTACTGTTGTTTTATTCAGCATTTCACTGTAACACCTTTTTGCACTACCTTGGTTAGAGTATTCAGCATTTCACTGTAAGGTCTACTACACCTGTTGTATTCAGCATTTCACTGTAAGGTCTACTACACCTGTTGTATTCAGCATTTCACTGTAAGGTCTACTGTTGTATTCACATTTCACTGTATTCTAGCATTTCACTGTAAGGTCTACTACACCTGTTGTATTCAGCATTTCACTGTAAGGTCTACTACACCTGTTGTATTCAGCATTTCACTGTAAGGTCTACACCTGTTGTATTCAGCATTTCACTGTAAGGTCTACACCTGTTGTATTCAGCATTTCACTGTAAGGTCTACTACCCTGTTGTATTCAGCATTTCACTGTAAGGTCTACACCTGTTGTATTCAGCATTTCACTGTAAGGTCTACACCTGTGTATTCAGCATTTCACTGTAAGGTCTACACCTGTGTAGTCAGCATTTCACTGTAAGGTCTACACCTGTGTAGTCAGCATTTCACTGTAAGGTCTACACCTGTTTCACTGTAGTCAGCATTTCACTGTAAGGTCTACACCTGTGTAGTCAGCATTTCACTGTAAGGTCTACACCTGTGTATTCAGCATTTCACTGTGAGGTCTACACCTGTGTAGTCAGCATTTCACTGTAAGGTCTACACCTGTGTAGTCAGCATTTCACTGTAAGGTCTACACCTGTGTATTCAGCATTTCACTGTAAGGTCTACACCTGTGTAGTCAGCATTTCACTGTAAGGTCTACACCTGTGTAGTCAGCATTTCACTGTAAGTTCTACACCTGTGTAGTCAGCATTTCACTGTAAGGTCTACACCTGTGTAGTCAGCATTTCACTGTAAGGTCTACACCTGTGTATTCAGCATTTCACTGTGAGGTCTACACCTGTGTAGTCAGCATTTCACTGTAAGGTCTACACCTGTGTAGTCAGCACCCGTTACAAATAAACTTTGATTTGATTTGATTTGATCTCTAGGAGACAGAACGTGTCTCCTTCCTGAGCGGTATGACGGCTACGTGGTCCCATGGTGTTTATACTTGCGTACTATTGTTTGTACAGATGAATGTGGTACCTTCAGGCGTTTGGAAATTGCTCCCAAGGATGAACCAGACTGTTGAGGTCTACAATTTTTTTTCTGAGGTCTTGGCTGATTTCTTTTGATTTTCTCATGATGTCAAGCAAAGAGGCACCAAGTTTGAAGGTAGGCCTTGAAATACATCCACAGGTACACCTCCAATTGACTCAAATGATGTCAGAAGCTTCTAAAGCCATGACATAATTTCTAGAATTTGAAATAATCTGTCTGTAAACAATTGTTGGAATAATTACTTGTGACATACACAAAGTAGATGCCCTAACCGACTTGCCAAAACTACAGTTTGTTAACAAGAAGTTTGTGGATTGGATGTAAAAAAATAAGTTTTAATGACTCCAACCTAAGTGTCTGTAAACGTATGACTTCAACTCTATCTAGTCCAGGGTTCTCCAACCATGTTCATATGGTTAATTATTAATTTATTATTTATATATGAATATTACATCACAGAAGACTGAAATATAACAAAACCTTTTGACATAAACAACGTTTTTTTTCAATGTTAAAAACAAAACAAAAAATCTATGAATTATCAAAAAATATTAAGAACACTATACCCATGAATGAGACCAAAGAGCGCCTTTTGTCTGCAGGGCTACGTCTATCAACAGTAGAGAACATTCCAGAACACGAGGGGTCTGATTCATTTAGGATTTTAGACCAATCTAACAGTTGACCAGATCAACATCTTTTAGGAGTCACAGTTTTTGAGAGAAATAATATTTAAAGTACCACAAGAAACTACATATACATTTCTTTCAGTTAATGTCCATTATTGCAAAAAATAATAATTAAAAAAACTTTTTGGGAGAGTTTGAAATTGGGATCCAGACCAGGGCATTTCCAGGCATAGAGTCGACATGGAAAGAAATACTATTGAAGGTATTTAGAAAATCCCCAAAACAAATATTTTCCTTATAAAATTCCACTAAATGCACATTTTAAGCTCAAATAATGCAACATTTTTTTTTTATTACATGAAAAAATGTTTTTATTTTTTCCTTGCCCGACTAGGATTGTCCCAACTTTGAAGAATCCTTGATAAAAATGTTCCTGCTTATTCTACACATTTTGTCATGAGGCTGAGAGAAAATATTGCGGTTTTAAAGTTAATTTCCTGTAATTCCTACAAAATAATGAATGGCTTATGGCGTGTTCATATGCTATTTAAGGGGCCCGACCTCCAGGGGTTGGGGCCCCCAAAGCTCATGGGCACCATCGCCATGCGGGGGGGGGGGGCTCTGCCAGTGCTCACCAGGTAAACAACAACCTAATAGTGTGGGGATGCCCCCTGGACCTGTGCTTACCTACATTAAAAGGGTGTGTCTGGGATAGACCTGTCACTTTACTGATACGATGATGCTATTGGCCTTGTCACCTCAAAACAGTCAATCACAGCCAAGGGAACCGGGCTAACCACAAGCCAACGGGAGAGGAGAAACTGCCTGTGTTGACTGGAAGTAGCCAATAGGAAGGCATGGACTGAGCATGGGACAAATCCTGTCTAATAGGCTTGGTGTTAAGGGGTCCTGCAGGGCTAACACACACACACACACTTTCTACAACTCTCATTGTTGTATTGATATCAATGCTCATCTAACTGGGTATTATTGGGGATCTCCTAACGTTTTTCCTACCACCTAGAAAATACTTGGCTGACGAGTGTGAGGTGTCATGTGCAACCTCATAGCAGTGGGAAGAAGGAGTGCTGACGCCCTCCCTGGTTGTGAGATGGTAAAACTGCAGAAAGCGATCTCATCTCTGTGTTGGGCCCCATTCTGTATGGAGAGATCTCAGCTCTGTGTTGGGAGAGTTTGAAATTGGGATCCTTTGTTCCAGACCAGGGCTGTGCCGGGTAGAGCGGAACCAGGCTCTGAGGGGGTGGCCAGTCCTCTTCTGGCTGTACTGGGTAGAGAGGAACCAGGCTCTGAGGGGTGGCCAGTCCTCTTCTGGCTGTACCGGGTAGAGAGGAACCAGGCTCTGAGGGGTGGCCAGTCCTCTTCTGGCTGTGCCGGGTAGAGAGGAACCAGGCTCTGAGGGGTGGCCAGTCCTCTTCTGGCTGTGCCGGGTAGAGAGGAACCAGGCTCTGAGGGGTGGCCAGCCAGAAGAGGACTGGCCACCCCTCATAGCCTGGTTCCTCTCTGGGTTTCTTCCTAGGTTCCTTCCTTTCTAGGGAGTTTTTCCAAGCCACCGTGCTTATACACCTGCATTGCTTGCTGTGTGGTGTTTTAGGCTGGGTTTCTGTATAAGCACTTTGTGACATCAGCTGATGTATAATGGGCTTTATAAACACATTTGATTGATTGATTGATTCTATTTTCTATTAGTTTATAATTCTAAAACTTTGGAGAAAAGGAATGGGACCAATATCAAATAAGGAACATCTCTCTGCCTGGCCTCAAAGGCCTGCTCCTGCCCATGTCAAAGAGGTAGAGCACCAGCCCAGTAGTCGAACACAGTGTTGGGACGCGGCCCGAGTGAGTGGCGCTTTCCACCTGATGGTGCTGGATCGAGGGGAGCGCTTTTCTCTCGCGACGGATCACATAGCTGTCCATTTGTGCTCAGTTTTAATAGGCACAACGTTGTGTTTCCTAATTTAGTTTACAACACTCGTCTTGTTCTCTCCCTCACACACACACACACACACACACACACACACACACGTTGTAATTATGCAGCACAAATGTGCGCTTGTTTTGAAAACACGAGTTAAATTAACTTAGGCGGCAGTGACTACTGTTATCCAATCTTAACCTATACTCAGGCTACTCCCCTCCCCGCAGTCAGAACCACCCAACTCAAAACATCTTCCCACGGCTACATGTTACAACTATGTTATTACTACAGTATTACTATGTTATTACTATATTACTACCAGGTCACTACTGTGTTATTACTACAGTATTACTACGTTATTACTATATTACTATCGTGTCACTACTATGTTATTACTACCATGTTACTACTATGTTATTACTACAGTATTACTATGTTATTACTACAGTATTACTATGTTATTACTATATTACTACCGTGTGACTACTATGTTACTACTATATTACTACATGCTATGCTATTACTATGATGGTACTGTTATTACATGTTACCATGTTATTACTATGTTACTATCCTGTTACTACCATGTTACTACTATGTTACTACTATGATATTACTATGATATTACTATGTTGTTACTATGTTATTACATGTTATTACCATGTTACTACTACGTTACTATCCTGTTACTACCCTGTTACTACTATGATATTACTATGTTGTTACTATGTTATTACATGTTATTACCATGTTACTACTACGTTATTACTACATTACTACTACGTTACTACCCTGTTACTACTATGCTATTACTATGTTATTACCACGTTATTACTATATTACTGCCATGTTACTATGTTACTACTATGTTACTACTATGTTATTACTATGTTATTACTATATTACTGCCATGTTACTACTATGTTACTACTATGTCACTAATATGTTACTAATATGTTATTACAATATCACATATATAAACGTTCTCTTACTGTTGCTAGACTTGAGGTCTCTGTGTATGACGGGGACGATGGCCTCACAGTGGAGGTAGTGCATGGCACGGGCGATCTGCACGGCCCAGTCTACCAGGGTGCATGGTGGGATACGTTTCCCTGACAGGGCTCGGTTCAGCGGTCCTCCCCGGGCAAACTCCATCACCAGGCACAGAGTCGGCTCCTGGAGACACACCTGTTAAACAAGAAGAATAGAAATGAACCAAATCAGGAATCAGTACAGTACATTGTATCATTAGAAGCTGAAATGATTGATTTTACACATAAAAAAAACATACTGATTATTGATTAGCTGATTATTGGGGTTCAGAAAAATGCAATACATGTTTATTATTCTGATTATTGTGATATGTGTAGGTCTTCATCAACCCAGGGATAGGTCTTCATCAGCCCAGGGTCAGGTCATCATCAACCCAGGTGTAGGTCTTCATCAACCCAGGGACAGGTCATCATCAACCCAGGTGTAGGTCTTCATCAACCCAGGTGTATGTCTTCATCAACCCAGGGACAGGTCATCATCAACCCAGGTGTAGGTCTTCATCAACCCAGGGACAGGTCATCATCAACCCAGGTGTAGGTCTTCATCAACCCAGGTGTATGTCTTCATCAACCCAGGGACAGGTCATCATCAACCCAGGTGTAGGTCTTCATCAACCCAGGTGTATGTCTTCATCAACCCAGGGACAGGTCATCATCAACCCAGGTGTAGGTCTTCATCAACCCAGGTGTATGTCTTCATCAACCCAGGGACAGGTCATCATCAACCCAGGTGTAGGTCTTCATCAACCCAGGTGTATGTCATCATCAACCCAGGTGTAGGTCATCATCAACCCAGGTGTAGGTCTTCATCAACCCAGGTGTAGGTCTTCATCAACCCAGGTGTGTGTCTTCATCAACCCAGGGACAGGTCATCATCAACCCAGGTGTAGGTCTTCATCAACCCAGGTGTAGGTCTTCATCAACCCAGGTGTAGGTCTTCATCAACCCAGGTGTAGGTCTTCATCAACCCAGGTGTAGGTCTTCATCAACCCAGCTATATGTCTTCAACACAGGAACAGGTCTTCATCAACCCAGGGACAGGTCATCATCAACCCAGGGACAGGTCATCATCAACCCAGGGACAGGTCATCATCAACCCAGGTGTAGGTCTTCATCAACCCAGGTGTATGTCTTCATCAACCCAGGGACAGGTCATCATCAACCCAGGTGTAGGTCTTCATCAACCCAGGTGTATGTCTTCATCAACCCAGGGACAGGTCATCATCAACCCAGGGACAGGTCATCATCAACCCAGGTGTAGGTCTTCATCAACCCAGGTGTGTGTCTTCATCAACCCAGGGACAGGTCATCATCAACCCAGGTGTAGGTCTTCATCAACCCAGGTGTAGGTCTTCATCAACCCAGGTGTAGGTCTTCATCAACCCAGGTGTAGGTCTTCATCAACCCAGGTGTAGGTCTTCATCAACCCAGGTGTAGGTCTTCATCAACCCAGCTATATGTCTTCAACACAGGAACAGGTCTTCATCAACCCAGGGACAGGTCATCATCAACCCAGGTGTGAGTCTTCATCAACCCAGGTGTGTGTCTTCATCAACCCAGGTGTGTGTCTTCATCAACCCAGGGATAGGTCTTCATCAACCCAGGGATATGACTTCATCAACCCAGGGATATGACTTCATCAACCCAGGTGTAGGTCTTCATCAGCCCAGGGATAGGTCTTCATCAACCCAGGTGTAGGTCTTCATCAACCCAGGTGTGTGTCTTCATCAACCCAGGGATAGGTCTTCATCAACCCAGGTGTAGGTCTTCATCAGCCCAGGGATAGGTCTTCATCAACCCAGGGATAGGTCTTCATCAACCCAGGTATAGGTCTTCATCAACCCAGGTGTAGGTCTTCATCAACCCAGGTATAGGTCTTCATCAACCCAGGGATAGGTCTTCATCAACCCAGGTATCGGTCTTCATCAACCCAGGTATCGGTCTTCATCAACCCAGGTGTGTGTCTTCATCAACCCAGGTATATGTCTTCATCAACCCAGGTGTGTGTCTTCATCAACCCAGGTATATGTCTTCATCAACCCAGGTGTGTGTCTTCATCAACCCAGGTGTGTGTCTTCATCAACCCAGGTGTGTGTCTTCATCAACCCAGGTGTGTGTCTTCATCAACCCAGGTGTGTGTCTTCATCAACCCAGGTGTGTGTCTTCATCAACCCAGGTGTGTGTCTTCATCAACCCAGGTGTGTGTCTTCATCAACCCAGGTGTGTGTCTTCATCAACCCAGGTGTGTGTCTTCATCAACCCTGGTGTGTCTTCCCAGGTGTACAGTGCCTTGCAAAAGTATTCACCCCTTTGGCATTTTTCCTATATTGTTGCGTTAGAACCTGTCATTTAAGTTGATTTTTTATTTGGATTTCATGTAATGGACATACACAAAATTGTCCAAATTGGTGAAGTGAAATGAAAACAAAAGTGAAAAGTGGTGTGTGTATATGCATTCACCCCCTTTAATATGAAGCTCCTAAATAAGATCTGGTGCAATCAATTACCATCAGAAGTCACATATTTAGTTAAATAAAGTCTACCTGTGTGCAATCTAAGTGTCACATGACTTCAGTATATATACACCTGTTCTGAAAGGCCCCAGAGTCTGCAACACCACTAAGCAAGGGGCACCACCAAGCAAGCGGCACCATGAAGACCAAGGAGCTCTCCAAACAGGTCAGGGACAAAGTTGTGGAGAAGTACAGATCAGGGTTGGGTTATAAAAAAAATATCAGAGACTTTGAACATCCCACGGAGCACCATTAAATCCATTATTTCAAAAGTGAAAGAATATGGCACCACAACAAACCTGCCAAGAGAGGGCCGCCCACCAAAACTCACGGACCAGGCAAGGAGGGCATTAATCAGAGAGGCAACAAAGAGGCCAAAGATCACCCTGAAGGAGCTGCAAAGCTCCACAGCGTCGATTGGAGTATCTGTCCATAGGACCACTTTAAGCTGTAAACTCCACAGAACTTGGCTTTACAGAAGAGTGGCCAGAAAAAAAAGCCATTGCTTAAATAAAACAATAAGCAAACACATTTGGTGTTCGCCAAAAAGCATGTGGAAGACTCCCCAAACATATGGAAGAAGGTACTCTGGTCAGATGAGACAAAAATGTAGCTTTTTGGCCATCAAGGGAAACGCTATGTTTGGCACAAACCCAACACCTCTCATCACCCCGAGAGCACCTGAGAGCATGGTGGTGGCAGCATCATGTTGTGGGGATGTTTTTCATCGGCAGGGAAACTGGTCAGAACTGAAGGAATGGTGAATGCCGCTAAATAAAGGGACATTCTTGAGGGAAACCTGTTTCAGTTTTCCAGAGATTTGAGACTGGGACGGAGGTTCACCTTCCAGCAGGACAATGACCCTAAGCATACTGCTAAAGCAACACTCGAGTGGTTTAAGGGGAAACATTTAAATGTCTTGGAATGGCTGAGTCAAAGCCCAGAACTGAATTCAATTGAGAATCTGTGGTATGACTTAAAGAAGGCTGTACACCTGCGGAACCCATCCAACTTGAAGGAGCTGGAGCAGTTTTGCCTTGAAGAATGGGCAAAAATCCCAGTGGCTAGATGTGCCAAGACATATCCCAAGAGACTTGAAGCTGTAATTGCTCTTCAAGGTGGCTCTACAAAGTATTGACTTTGGGGGGGTGAATAATTATTCACGCTCAAGTTTGATTTTTTGGGGTCATATTTCTTGTTTGTTTCACAATAAAAAATATTTTGCATCTTCAAAGTGGTAGGCATGTTGTGTAAATCAAATGATACAAACCCCCCCAAAAATCTATTTTAATTCAAGGTTGTAAGGCAACAAAATAGGAAAAATGCCAAGGGGGGGAATATTTTCACAAGCCACTGTATGTCTTCACCAACACAGATATATGCATCTCCAGGTGCACCTAAACATACACCTGGGTTAAAAGACATTCACCTGGATTACACCTGGGTTAAAAGACATTCACCTGGATTACACCTGGGTTAAAAGACATTCACCTGGATTACACCTGGGTTAGAAGACATTCACCTGGATTACACCTGGATTAGAAGACATTCACCTGGATTAGAAGACGTACGCCTGGATTAGAAGACATTCACCTGGATTAGAAGACATTCACCTGGATTACACCTGGATTAGAAGACATTCACCTGGATTACACCTGGGTTAGAAGACATTCACCTGGATTACACCTGGATTAGAAGACATTCACCTGGATTACACCTGGGTTAGAAGACATTCACCTGGATTACACCTGGGTTAGAAGACATTCACCTGGATTACACTTGGGTTAGAAGACATTCACCTGGATTAGAAGACAATCACCTGGATTACACCTGGGTTAGAAGACATTCACCTGGATTACACCAGGGTTAGAAGACATTCACCTGGATTACACCTGGGTTAGAAGACATTCACCTGGATTACACTTGGGTTAGAAGACATTCACCTGGATTAGAAGACGTATGCCTGGATTAGAAGACATACACCTGGATTACACCTGGGTTAGAAAACATTAACTTGGATTACACCTGGGTTAGAAGACATTCACCTGGATTACACCTGGGTTAGAAGACATTCACCTGGATTACACCTGGGTTAGAAGACATTCACCTGGATTACACCTGGGTTAGAAGACATTCACCTGGATTACACCAGGGTTAGAAGACATTCACCTGGATTACACCTGGATTAGAAGACAATCACCTGGATTACACCTGGGTTAGAAGACAATCACCTGGATTAGAAGACATTCACCTGGATTAGAAGACATTCACCTGGATTAGAAGACATTCACCTGGGTTAGAAGACGTAGGTTTGCATCCCTTCATAGAGCACTACTTTAGACCAGAGCCCTATTTCCTGTATAGGTCACTACTTTAGACCAGAGCCCTATTCCCTATATAGGTCACTACTTTAGACCAGAGCCCTATTCCCTATATAGGTCACTACTTTAGACCAGAGCCCTATTTCCTGTATAGTGGACTACTTTAGACCAGGGCCCTATTCCCTATATAGGTCACTACTTTAGACCAGGGCCCTATTCCCTATATAGGTCACTACTTTAGACCAGGGCCCTATTCCCTATATAGGTCACTACTTTAGACCAGGGCCCTATTCCCTATATAGGTCACTACTTTAGACCAGAGTCCTATTCCCTATATAGTACACTACTTTTGACCAGGGCCCATAGGGAGACTCATTTATCCCCTGTCCCATGGCCATGATTCTTATCAACAGGGATCTCATATCTCTGTCCTCCATCCCCCAGTAGGGCCATGTTATCGGGGTGGTGCTGCAGGATTCTGGCCCCAGTAGGGCCATGATATTTGGGTAACACAGCAGGATTCTTATCCCCAATAGGGCCATGATGTTGGGGTAACACAGCAGGATTCTTATCCCCAATAGGGCCATGATGTTGGGGTAACACAGCAGGATTCTTATCCCCAGTAGGGCCATGAGATTTTGGTAACAAAGCAGGATTCTTATCCCCAATAGGGCCATGATATTTCGGTGTGATATGGCAGGATTCTTACCCTCAGTAGGGCCATGATATTGGGGTGATATAGCAGGATTCTTACCCCCAGTAGGGCCATGATATTGAGGTGATATAGCAGGATTCTTACCCCCAGTAGGGCCATGATATTGGGGTAACACAGCAGGATTCTTATCCCCAGTAGGGCCATGATGTTGGGGTGATATAGCAGGATTCTTACCCCCAGTAGGGCCATGATATTGGGGTGGTGCAGCATTGCAAACAGCTTGGCCTCCTGACGAACGCTCTCTAGGATCTGTCCCTCCTCCTCATCGGGGTCCCGCCTCGCAGCCTTCACCGCCACCTCCGCCCCTCGCCACATGGCACGGTACACCTTCCCAAAACCACCCACCCCGATGATCTCCTCCAGGGTCAGCTCCGAGAAGTCAACCTCCAGAACTGAGGGAGAGAGGGAACAGGGTATGAGAGGGAACAGGGTATGAGAGGGAACAGGGTATGATAAGTAACAGGGTATGAAGGAACAGGGTATGAAGGAACAGGGTATGAGGGAACAGGGTATGAGAAGGAACAGGGTATGAGGGAACAGGGTATGAGAGGGAACAGGGTATGATAGGGAAAAGGGGTACAGAGAAAGAGGACAGAGAGTGAGCAATGACAGACTAAAGGTAATGTAGACATAACATGTTACAGACTAAAGATAATGTAATGTAGATATAACAGGCTACAGAACAAAAAGTGATTTTGGAATATATAGAGTGATATGAACAGGCCACAGAGACCCTATTAAATTGTTCAGGGAGAAATCCAAACCAGTCTAATTGGAGTTAATGACAGTGGAGGCAGAATCCTGATTTTACCTAAGCAGGAGAACAGAAGTAAGGATACATCAAAAATCGTGTAATAAAACCGATTGTCAACCTACAATATTATCATACATTATGAATACAGTTTAAACAGGTTTTTATACCAGTTTTCGGTATAAAAAGCCTCTAAAATATATGTAAACCGACTGGTTTTTGTTGTCTTGGAAAGCTGTGAGTCCTATTGTAGAATACATTATCAGTACTGGTTTCATTTACAGCCGGTCCGTCCTGTCATCAACTGATGTCAACCAGTGCATTGATGTGGATGGACTGCATTGTTTCAATGGAATGTTGGCATATTGGCAGTTAAGGGAAAACATGTATAAAATAATTCCTGTAAAACCGGCAGGCTAGCTAACACACAAACGGTGCAGATAAAGTCTTCAAATTCATTATTTTTACACAATATCTCATCACAGCACTGGCTGACCAAGGTTCACCAACTCCCTGACCAAAATGGCTGACCTTTATCGCATCGTAAGAAGGTTCATGTCCATTCTAGAATTCAAACTCCTAATTCCATGGAACAGACACTCCTGTCCACCAATGAGAGGAGATAATGAGGACGAAGAGTGGGTAAAGGATATGAAGAGGACAGGAAAAGGGTGGGACAGAGAACGTACATACAACAGAGATAGGACAGAGAGAGTCAACCTCTAGAACTGAAAGAAGAGAAGGAGGAACAGAGACCTATGCTGTACAGTATACAGTAGGACAGAGAGACAGAAACAGGGAACCAAGAGACAATATTGGGCAGAGAGACAGAAAAAGAGTACAACGAGAAAATATTGGACAGAGAGAGAAACAGGGATACCAAAAGAGACGATATTGGACAGAGAGAGAGAGAAACAGGGATACCAAGAGACGATATTGGACAGAGAGAGAGAGAAACAGGGATCCCAAGAGATGATATTGGACAGAGAGATACCAAGAGACAATATTGGACAGAGAGAGAGAGAGAAACAGGGATACCAAGAGACGATATTGGACAGAGAGAGAGAGAAACAGGGATACCAAGAGACAATGTTGGACAGAGAGAGAGAGAAACAGGGATACCAAGAGACGATATTGGACAGAGAGAGAGAGAGAAACAGGGATCCCAAGAGATGATATTGGACAGAGAGATACCAAGAGACAATATTGGACAGAGAGAGAGAAACAGGGATACCAAGAGACGATATTGGACAGAGAGAGAGAGAAACAGGGATACCAAGAGACGATATTGGACAGAGAGAGAGAGAAACAGGGATACCAAGAGACGATATTGGACAGAGAGAGAGAGAGAAACAGGGATACCAAGAGAAGATATTGGACAGAGAGAGAGAGAGAAACAGGGATACCAAGAGAATATATTGGACAGAGAGAGAGAGAGAAACAGGGATACCAAGAGACGATATTGGACAGAGAGAGAGAGAAACAGGGATACCAAGAGACAATATTGGACGGAGAGAGAGAGAAACAGGGATACCAAGAGACAATATTGGACAGAGAGAGAAACAGGGATACCAAGAGATGATATTGGACAGAGAGAGAGAAACAGGGATACCAAGGGACGATATTGGACAGAGAGAGAAACAGGGATACCAAGAGATGATATTGGACAGAGAGAGAGAGAGAAACAGGGATAGCAAGAGACGATATTGGACAGAGAGAGAGAGAAACAGGGATACCAAGAGACGATATTGGACAGAGAGAGAGAGAAACAGGGATACCAAGAGACGATATAGGACAGAGAGAGAGAGAAACAGGGATACCAAGAGACGATATTGGACAGAGAGAGAGAGAAACAGGGATACCAAGAGACGATATTGGACAGAGAGAGAGAGAAACAGGGATACCAAGAGACGATATTGGACAGAGAGAGAGAGAGAAACAGGGATACCAAGAGACGATATTGGACAGAGAGAGAGAGAGAAACAGGGATACCAAGAGACGATATTAGACAGAGAGAGAGAAACAGGGATACCAAGAGACGATATTGGACAGAGAGAGAGAAACAGGGATACCAAGAGACGATATTGGACAGAGAGAGAGAGAAACAGGGATACCAAGAGACGATATTGGACAGAGAGAGAGAGAAACAGGGATACCAAGAGACAATATTGGACAGAGAGAGAGAGAAACAGGGATACCAAGAGACGATATTGGACAGAGAGAGAGAGAAACAGGGATACCAAGAGACAATATTGGACAGAGAGAGAGAGAAACAGGGATACCAAGAGACAATATTGGACAGAGAGAGAGAAACATGGATATCAAGAGACAATATTGGACAGAGAGAGAGAGAGAAACAGGGATACCAAGAGACGTTATTGGACAGAGAGACAAACAGGGATACCAAGAGAAGATATTTGACAGAGAGAGAGAAACAGGGATACCAAGAGACAATATTGGACAGAGAGAGAGAAACAGGGATACCAAGAGACGGTATTGGACAGAGAGAGAGAGAGAAACAGGGATACCAAGAGACAATATTGGACAGAGAGATACCAAGAGACGATATTGGACAGAGAGAGGACAGAGAGAGACAGAGAGAGATGCCAAGAGACGATATTGGACAGAGAGAGAGAGAAACAGGGATACCAAGAGACGATATTGGACAGAGAGAGAGAGAGAAACAGGGATACCAAGAGACAATATTGGACAGAGAGAGAGAAACAGGGATACCAAGAGACGATATTGGACAGAGAGAGAAACAGGGATACCAAGAGACGATATTGGACAGAGAGAGAGAAACAAGGGATACCAAGAGACGATATTGGACAGAGAGAGAGAGAAACAGGGATACCAAGAGACGATATTGGACAGAGAGAGAGCAATGAGAGACTAAAGGTAATGTAAAGGGATATACAGACTGGCATGAACAGACGTCCTCTATACAAAAACATAATTCAATGATTCATAACCATAAATTAGCTTCAATCAAACTCTTATATTTATCTACCTTTCTCACCAATGCACCCAGCCTGGTTCCAGGTCTGTTTGTGCTATCATATCAACTCCTTGCCAGCGTGACAAGGAGTGGCAAGTGGCATGATGGCCCAAACAGACTGGTACCCGGGTTACAATGCACCAGGAAATCATGAAGGTTGAGACTTGGGGCTCTATTCAGTCTGTAAAGCTGAAGACGTGGGGCTCTATTCAGTCTGTAAAGCTGAAGACGTGGGGCTCTATTCAGTCTGTAAAGCTGAAGACTTGGGGCTCTATTCAGTCTGTAAAGCTGAAGACTTGGGGCTCTATTCAGTCTGTAAAGCTGAAGACTTGGTGCTCAATTCAGTCTGTAAAGCGGAATACTTGGGGCTCTATTCAGTCTGTAAAGCTGAAGATTTAGGGCTCTATTCAGTCTGTAAATCTGAATATTTAGGGCTCTATTCAGTCTGTAAAGCTGAAGACTTCGGGCTCTATTCAGTCTGTAAAGATGAAGACTTAGGGCTCTATTCAGTCTGTAAAGCTGAAGCATTACAGATTCTGAGATAGAAATGCAGCATTTACCATGAATGCTGACTCCACTAAGGAGGGAAAAACTGCCTTTAAATTTCAATCGTAACCTAGTGGTTAGAGCGTTGGACTAGTAACCGAAGGTTGCAAGTTCGAATCCCAGAGCTGACAAGGTACAAATCTGTTGTTCTGCCCCTGAACAAGGCAGTTAACCCACTGTTCCTAGGCCATCACTGAAAATAAGAATTTTCTTAACTGACTTGCCTAGTTAAATAAAGGTAACATAATACAAAATTAAAACGCTGAACTTCCTGCGATACGGATCGAATAGAGCCCTTAAACTGTTTTCGTTAGTTGATGCACTACTTCTTCACATACAACAGAGTCTATGGGTGATGTAGGTACTGTATGTTGGTGGTAAACGTTGCCATTGTGAATCACTAACAGTCTGCTAAGCAGCCTTACTGACCTTGATAAATATTTCACTAGAGATGTTGTACAGTACGTGATGTGAAAGTAGGCCAGGAGCCATGCTGCCTCTGAAACATGGAGGATGTGTCCCAAACCGTACCCTATCACCTATGTAGTGCACTACTTTTGACCAGGTCCCATAGGGCTCTAGTTAAAAGTAGTGCACTATATAGGGAATACCGAGCAAACAGGGAACATTACCAGAACATTAGATTCCCATTAAGTTCTAGTTAGGGTTTTATTTAACATTAGGATGATAACGTCCCAAAAAAATCTAATTAACGTTTTTGAAAACAAAATGTTTTATTTTTTAATTAAAAAAATTATGAAATATCCTGGGAATGTTCTCTTAACATTTACTAAAATGTTGTGCACAACATCTGTAACAACCATCTCAGAACAATCTCCAACATCTGTGTCAACCATCTCAGAACATTCCCCAACATCTGTGTCAACCATCTCAGAACATTCCCCAACATCTGTGTCAACCATCTCAGAACATTCCCCAACATCTGTGTCAACCATCTCAGAACATTCCCCAACATCTGTGTCAACAATCTCAGAACATTCCACAACATCTCTAACAACATCTCAGAACTGGGAATTCTCCAGCTTCAGACGTAAGAGAGACTACAGAGTAACAATAGATAGATACAGACCACAGAGTAACACTAGATAGATACAGACCACAGAGTAACAGTAGATAGATACAGACCACAGAGTAACAGTAGATAGATACAGACCACAGAGTAACAGTAGATAGATACAGACCACAGAGTAACAGTAGATAGATACAGACCACAGAGTAACACTAGATAGATACAGACCACAGAGTAACAGTAGATAGATACAGAGTAACAGTAGATAGATACAGAGTAACAGTAGATAGATACAGACCACAGAGTAACAGTAGACAGATACAGACCACAGAGTAACAATAGATACAGACCACAGAGTAACAGTAGATAGATACAGACCACAGAGTAACAGTAGATAGATACAGACCACAGAGTAACACTAGATAGATACAGAGTAACAGTAGATAGATACAGACCACAGAGTAACACTAGATAGATACAGACCACAGAGTAACAGTAGAGAGATACAGACCACAGAGTAACACTAGATAGATACAGAGTAACAGTAGATAGATACAGACCACAGAGTAACACTAGATAGATACAGAGTAACAGTAGATAGATACAGACCACAGAGTAACAGTAGACAGATACAGACCACAGAGTAACAATAGATAGATACAGACCACAGAGTAACACTAGATAGATACAGACCACAGAGTAACACTAGATAGATACAGACCACAGAGTAACAATAGATACAGACCACAGAGTAACAGTAGATAGATACAGACCACAGAGTAACACTAGATAGATACAGACCACAGAGTAACAGTAGATAGATACAGACCACAGAGTAACAATAGATACAGACCACAGAGTAACAGTAGATAGATACAGACCACAGAGTAACAGTAGATAGATACAGACCACAGAGTAACACTACAGTTCCATTACATTACACAAATCATTGGACGAAGATGTCCTCTGTAGGGGGAGCAGTAAGTCTTGGTCTTGAACATTGACACACTTCGCTTTGCGGTAAGGTTTTGGAAGCATATATTGTTGAGAAATAATTTTCTAAAAACATTTTTTTTTTACATTTATCTAACGAGGCAGGTCAGTTAAGAACAGATTCTTATTTACAATGACAGCCTACCGGGGAACAGTGGGTTAACTGCCTTGCTCAGGGGGCAGAGCAACAGATGTTTAACCTTGTCAGCACAGGGATTCAATCTAGCAACATTTCGGTTACTGGCCCCACTCTCTAACCACCAGGCTACCTGCCTCCCCCCTCTAACCACTAGGCTACCTGCCTCCCCCTTCTAACCACCAGGCTACCTGCCTCCCCCTCTAACCACCAGGCTACCTGCCTCCTCCCTCTAACCACTAGGCTACCTGCCTCCTCCCTCTAACCACTAGGCTACCTGCCTCCTCCCTCTAACCACCAGGCTACCTGCCTCCCCCTCTAGCCACTAGGCTACCTGCCTCCCCCTCTAACCACTAGGCTACCTGCCTCCCCCTCTAACCACCAGGCTACCTGCCTCCTCCCTCTAACCACTAGGCTACCTGCCTCCTCCCTCTAACCACTAGGCTACCTGCCTCCTCCCTCTAACCACTAGGCTACCTGCCTCCTCCCTCTAACCACTAGGCTACCTGCCTCCTCCCTCTAACCACTAGGCTACCTGCCTCCTCCCTCTAACCACTAGGCTACCTGCCTCCCCCTCTAACCACTAGGCTACCTGCCTCCCCCTCTAACCACCAGGCTACCTGCCTCCCCCTCTAACCACTAGGCTACCTGCCTCCTCCCTCTAACCACTAGGCTACCTGCCTCCTCCCTCTAACCACTAGGCTACCTGCCTCCTCCCTCTAACCACTAGGCTACCTGCCTCCTCCCTCTAACCACTAGGCTACCTGCCTCCTCCCTCTAACCACTAGGCTACCTGCCTCCTCCCTCTAACCACTAGGCTACCTGCCTCCTCCCTCTAACCACTAGGCTACCTGCCTCCTCCCTCTAACCACTAGGCTACCTGCCTCCTCCCTCTAACCACTAGGCTACCTGCCTCCTCCCTCTAACCACCAGGCTACCTGCCTCCTAACCACTAGGCTACCTGCCTCCTCCCTCTAACCACCAGGCTACCTGCCTCCTAACCACTAGGCTACCTGCCTCCCCCTAACCACTAGGCTACCTGCCTCCTCCCTCTAACCACTAGGCTACCTGCCTCCTCCCTCTAACCACTAGGCTACCTGCCTCCTCCCTCTAACCACTAGGCTACCTGCCTCATCCCTCTAACCACTAGGCTACCTGCCTCCTCCCTCTAACCACTAGGCTACCTGCCTCCTCCCTCTAACCACCAGGCTACCTGCCTCCTAACCACTAGGCTACCTGCCTCCCCCTCTAACCACCAGGCTACCTGCCTCCCCCTCTAACCACCAGGCTACCTGCCTCCCCCTCTAACCACCAGGCTACCTGCCTCCCCTCTAACCACTAGGCTACCTGCCTCCCCCTCTAACCACCAGGCTACCTGCCTCCCCCTCTAACCACCAGGCTACCTGCCTCCCCCTCTAACCACTAGGCTACCTGCCTCCCCCTCTAACCACCAGGCTACCTGCCTCCCCCTCTAACCACCAGGCTACCTGCCTCCCCCTCTAACCACCAGGCTACCTGCCTCCCCCTCTAACCACCAGGCTACCTGCCTCCCCTCCTCTAACCACCAGGCTACCTGCCTCCCCCTCTAACCACCAGGCTACCTGCCTCCCCCTCTAACCACCAGGCTACCTGCCTCCCCCTCTAACCACCAGGCTACCTGCCTCCCCCTCTAACCACCAGGCTACCTGCCCCCCTCTAACCACCAGGCTACCTGCCTCCCCCTCTACCCACTAGGCTACCTGCCTCCCCTCTACCCACTAGGCTACCTGCCTCCTTCCTCTAACCACTAGGCTACCTGCCTCCTCCCTCTAACCACTAGGCTACCTGCCTCCTCCCTCTAACCACTAGGCTACCTGCCTCCTCCCTCTAACCACTAGGCTACCTGCCTCCTCCCTCTAACCACTAGGCTACCTGCCTCCTCCCTCTAACCACTAGGCTACCTGCCTCCTCCCTCTAACCACTAGGCTACCTGCCTCCTCCCTCTAACCACTAGGCTACCTGCCTCCTCCCTCTAACCACCAGGCTACCTGCCTCCTAACCACTAGGCTACCTGCCTCCTCCCTCTAACCACCAGGCTACCTGCCTCCTAACCACTAGGCTACCTGCCTCCCCCTCTAACCACTAGGCTAGGCTACCTGCCTCCTCCCTCTAACCACGAGGCTACCTGCCTCCCCCTCTAACCACCAGGCTACCTGCCTCCTCCCTCTAACCACTAGGCTACCTGCCTCCTCCCTCTAACCACTAGGCTACCTGCCTCCTCCCTCTAACCACTAGGCTACCTGCCTCCTCCCTCTAACCACTAGGCTACCTGCCTCCTCCCTCTAACCACTAGGCTACCTGCCTCCTCCCTCTAACCACTAGGCTACCTGCCTCCTCCCTCTAACCACTAGGCTACCTGCCTCCCCCTCTAACCACTAGGCTACCTGGCTAACCACTAGGCTGCCTCCCCCCTCTAACCACCAGGCTACCTGCCTCCTCCCTCTAACCACTAGGCTACCTGCCTCCTCCCTCTAACCACTAGGCTACCTGTCTCCTCCCTCTAACCACTAGGCTACCTGCCTCCTCCCTCTAACCACTAGGCTACCTGCCTCCTCCCTCTAACCACTAGGCTACCTGCCTCCTCCCTCTAACCACTAGGCTACCTGCCTCCTCCCTCTAACCACTAGGCTACCTGCCTCCTCCCTCTAACCACTAGGCTACCTGCCTCCTCCCTCTAACCACTAGGCTACCTGCCTCCTCCCTCTAACCACTAGGCTACCTGCCTCCTCCCTCTAACCACCAGGCTACCTGCCTCCCCCTCTAACCACCAGGCTACCTGCCTCCCCCTCTACCCACTAGGCTACCTGCCTCCCCCTCTACCCACTAGGCTACCTGCCTCCCCCTCTAACCACCAGGCTACCTGCCTCCCCCTCTAACCACCAGGCTACCTGCCTCCCCCTCTAACCACTAGGCTACCTGCCTCCCCCTCTAACCACTAGGCTAGCTGCCTCCTCCCTCTAACCACTAGGCTACCTGCCTCCCCCTAACCACCAGGCTACCAGCCTCCCCCTCTAACCACCAGGCTACCTGCCTCCCCCTCTAACCACTAGGCTACCTGCCTCCTCCCTCTAACCACTAGGCTACCTGCCTCCTCCCTCTAACCACTAGGCTACCTGCCTCCTCCCTCTAACCACTAGGCTACCTGCCTCCTCCCTCTAACCACTAGGCTACCTGCCTCCTCCCTCTAACCACTAGGCTACCTGCCTCCTCCCTCTAACCACTAGGCTACCTGCCTCCTCCCTCTAACCACTAGGCTACCTGCCTCCTCCCTCTAACCACTAGGCTACCTGCCTCCTCCCTCTAACCACTAGGCTACCTGCCTCCTCCCTCTAACCACTAGGCTACCTGCCTCCTCCCTCTAACCACTAGGCTACCTGCCTCCTCCCTCTAACCACCAGGCTACCTGCCTCCTAACCACTAGGCTACCTGCCTCCTCCCTCTAACCACCAGGCTACCTGCCTCCTAACCACTAGGCTACCTGCCTCCCCCTCTAACCACTAGGCTACCTGCCTCCTCCCTCTAACCACTAGGCTACCTGCCTCCTCCCTCTAACCACTAGGCTACCTGCCTCCTCCCTCTAACCACTAGGCTACCTGCCTCATCCCTCTAACCACTAGGCTACCTGCCTCCTCCCTCTAACCACTAGGCTACCTGCCTCCTCCCTCTAACCACCAGGCTACCTGCCTCCTAACCACTAGGCTACCTGCCTCCCCCTCTAACCACCAGGCTACCTGCCTCCCCCTCTAACCACCAGGCTACCTGCCTCCCCCTCTAACCACCAGGCTACCTGCCTCCCCCTCTAACCACTAGGCTACCTGCCTCCCCCTCTAACCACCAGGCTACCTGCCTCCCCCTCTAACCACCAGGCTACCTGCCTCCCCCTCTAACCACCAGGCTACCTGCCTCCCCCTCTAACCACCAGGCTACCTGCCTCCCCCTCTAACCACCAGGCTACCTGCCTCCCCCTCTAACCACCAGGCTACCTGCCTCCCCCTCTAACCACCAGGCTACCTGCCTCCCCCTCTAACCACCAGGCTACCTGCCTCCCCCTCTAACCACCAGGCTACCTGCCCCCCTCTAACCACTAGGCTACCTGCCTCCTCCCTCTAACCACTAGGCTACCTGCCTCCTCCCTCTAACCACTAGGCTACCTGCCTCCTCCCTCTAACCACTAGGCTACCTGCCTCCTCCCTCTAACCACCAGGCTACCTGCCTCCTAACCACTAGGCTACCTGCCTCCTCCCTCTAACCACCAGGCTACCTGCCTCCTAACCACTAGGCTACCTGCCTCCCCCCTCTAACCACTAGGCTACCTGCCTCCTCCCTCTAACCACTAGGCTACCTGCCTCCTCCCTCTAACCACTAGGCTACCTGCCTCCTCCCTCTAACCACTAGGCTACCTGCCTCATCCCTCTAACCACTAGGCTACCTGCCTCCTCCCTCTAACCACTAGGCTACCTGCCTCCTCCCTCTAACCACCAGGCTACCTGCCTCCTAACCACTAGGCTACCTGCCTCCCCCTCTAACCACCAGGCTACCTGCCTCCCCCTCTAACCACCAGGCTACCTGCCTCCCCCTCTAACCACCAGGCTACCTGCCTCCCCCTCTAACCACTAGGCTACCTGCCTCCCCCTCTCTAACCACCAGGCTACCTGCCTCCCCCTCTAACCACCAGGCTACCTGCCTCCCCCTCTAACCACTAGGCTACCTGCCTCCCCCTCTAACCACCAGGCTACCTGCCTCCCCCTCTAACCACCAGGCTACCTGCCTCCCCTCTAACCACCAGGCTACCTGCCTCCCCCTCTAACCACCAGGCTACCTGCCTCCCCCTCTAACCACCAGGCTACCTGCCTCCCCCTCTAACCACCAGGCTACCTGCCTCCCCCTCTAACCACCAGGCTACCTGCCTCCCCCTCTAACCACCAGGCTACCTGCCTCCCCCTCTAACCACCAGGCTACCTGCCTCCCCCTCTAACCACCAGGCTACCTGCCCCCCCTCTAACCACTAGGCTACCTGCCTCCTCCCTCTAACCACTAGGCTACCTGCCTCCTCCCTCTAACCACTAGGCTACCTGCCTCCTCCCTCTAACCACTAGGCTACCTGCCTCCTCCCTCTAACCACCAGGCTACCTGCCTCCTAACCACTAGGCTACCTGCCTCCTCCCTCTAACCACCAGGCTACCTGCCTCCTAACCACTAGGCTACCTGCCTCCCCCTCTAACCACTAGGCTACCTGCCTCCTCCCTCTAACCACTAGGCTACCTGCCTCCTCCCTCTAACCACTAGGCTACCTGCCTCCTCCCTCTAACCACTAGGCTACCTGCCTCATCCCTCTAACCACTAGGCTACCTGCCTCCTCCCTCTAACCACTAGGCTACCTGCCTCCTCCCTCTAACCACTAGGCTACCTGCCTCCTCCCTCTAACCACTAGGCTACCTGCCTCCTCCCTCTAACCACCAGGCTACCTGCCTCCTAACCACTAGGCTACCTGCCTCCTCCTCTAACCACCAGGCTACCTGCCTCCTAACCACTAGGCTACCTGCCTCCTCCCTCTAACCACTAGGCTACCTGCCTCCTCCCTCTAACCACTAGGCTACCTGCCTCCTCCCTCTAACCACCAGGCTACCTGCCTCCTAACCACTAGGCTACCTGCCTCCTCCCTCTAACCACTAGGCTACCTGCCTCCTCCCTCTAACCACTAGGCTACCTGCCTCCTCCCTCTAACCACTAGGCTACCTGCCTCCTCCCTCTAACCACTAGGCTACCTGCCTCCTCCCTCTAACCACTAGGCTACCTGCCTCCTCCCTCTAACCACTAGGCTACCTGCCTCCTCCCTCTAACCACTAGGCTACCTGCCTCCTCCCTCTAACCAATAGGCTACCTGCCTCCTCCCTCTAACCACTAGGCTACCTGCCTCCTCCCTCTAACCACTAGGCTACCTGCCTCCTCCCTCTAACCACTAGGCTACCTGCCTCCTCCCTCTAACCACTAGGCTACCTGCCTCCTCCCTCTAACCACTAGGCTACCTGCCTCCTCCCTCTAACCACTAGGCTACCTGCCTCCTCCCTCTAACCACCAGGCTACCTGCCTCCTCCCTCTAACCACTAGGCTACCTGCCTCCTCCCTCTAACCACTAGGCTACCTGCCTCCTCCCTCTAACCACTAGGCTACCTGCCTCCTCCCTCTAACCACTAGGCTACCTGCCTCCTCCCTCTAACCACTAGGCTACCTGCCTCCTCCCTCTAACCACTAGGCTACCTGCCTCCTCCCTCTAACCACTAGGCTACCTGCCTCCTCCCTCTAACCACTAGGCTACCTGCCTCCTCCCTCTAACCACTAGGCTACCTGCCTCCTCCCTCTAACCACTAGGCTACCTGCCTCCTCCCTCTAACCACTAGGCTACCTGCCTCCTCCCTCTAACCACTAGGCTACCTGCCTCCTCCCTCTACCCACTAGGCTACCTGCCTCCTCCCTCTACCCACTAGGCTACCTGCCTCCTCCCTCTACCCACTAGGCTACCTGCCTCCTCCCTCTACCCACTAGGCTACCTGCCTCCTCCCTCTAACCACTAGGCTACCTGCCTCCTCCCTCTAACCACTAGGCCACCTGCCTCCTCCCTCTAACCACTAGGCCACCTGCCTCCTCCCTCTAACCACTAGGCCACCTGCCTCCTCCCTCTAACCACTAGGCTACCTGCCTCCTCCCTCTAACCACTAGGCTACCTGCCTCCTCCCTCTAACCACTAGGCTACCTGCCTCCTCCCTCTAACCACCAGGCTACCTGCCTCCCCCTCTAACCACCAGGCTACCTGCCTCCCCCTCTAACCACCAGGCTACCTGCCTCCCCCTCTAACCACCAGGCTACCTGCCTCCTCCCTCTACCCACTAGGCTACCTGCCTCCTCCCTCTACCCACTAGGCTACCTGCCTCCTCCCTCTACCCACTAGGCTACCTGCCTCCTCCCTCTAACCACTAGGCTACCTGCCTCCTCCCTCTAACCACTAGGCTACCTGCCTCCTCCCTCTAACCACTAGGCCACCTGCCTCCTCCTACTGTTAAGACCAGTTACAACCGTGTACAGTAAGTGTATATTTAGCAACTGCGTTTTTTTTGTTTTTGTTGATGTGATATAAAAGTAGAGTGATTTATGTTTCTAGAACCGTACCGCAGTTGAGAATCGATTCACGTTTAGATGGAGTATTTGGACTGTTTTTGGCCTCCAGGGCCAATTTGCTTTTGAAACAGAACATGTTTTAAGGTCCTTGGACTAAGGAGTAACGTTAAGACTCCTCTAGACCAAATATTAGGCTAGCTCAGCATAGCGGTACGTACCAGGGATGCTTCAAAGCTGTACGTACAGGGAGGGAAGAGCCGAGCGGCCCTGATATGATGTGCTAGGCGGGGTGTGTTGTACTGATAGTTACCTACAGCCTGTGGTGCAGGCCCAAGGCCTTGGTTGACAGAGAGAATATAATATGCCAGTCATTATCACGGTCTCCCAGCTACAGATTCTAGACTGCCCGGTAGATAGATTGTAACCTCTATTGCTATCAGTGGTAGCCTATTGCACCGAGATGACATAGCAGTAAACCAGAGTGGGGGCTATTTTGTCGGAGTGGCCAGATAAATGTGCAGGACAATGAAACATTGTAACATTGAACATGAGTAATAAACGACAACCTCTGGTATGCAGACGGTGGGGCTATGATACTCACGGTGTAGTGAAGGCACGGCGTAATCAGAGTACTCCTTCACTGACGTGTCTCTGTCCCGTATTTTCTCAGAGATTCCATTCCCAATACTGACATAATTACTGGGGAAAATGCCAACCCGATCCTCGATCAGCCCCGTCCACCAGCCCTCGTCCCCGGACACTAACGAGTCCTTCGACAGCACCTCCACCAGGTCACCCTTCCGCAGGCTGAGCTCGTCTTCCGCCCCAGCATCATAGTCGAACACAGCGGTCCAGTAGCCTGAGAGGTCCGGTCCTCCTGGGCCGCTAGCCGGAGCATCAACGCCGACAGTCCCGGCGACAGTGTCATTCTCCGGCCAGCAAAACGCTTCAGTTTCCAACCCATCTGGAGGAGAAGACACGTACCTTCTGCTGGGACTCAGGTTGTTGTCAAAAGCGGGTTTGGAGGCATCCATTGAAGCGATCCATAGGGGCAACCTGGTCCTGGATTACAGGGTGCAGTCTGCGGAGCTCGTAGCCAACACCTGCACGCACCGGGACACGAGGATGGTCGCAGCACCTTGGGTACAAAGCCACCCCGGCCACCGTGAGAACTAAGCAGCCTAGTGGGCTAATCCCGGCGAAGCGTCGCTGCTGCTGAAAACAGCCTCACTTTGGTTTTTGCAGCATTCGTTAATCTCTGTAGTGGTACCTAGCTACCTGCAGGACTAAATCAAGAATCACAATTCCCATTTAGGAAATGACCAGTTATGTTCCTCCTTTCCCACTTCCACTTTCCGTCGTTAATAATTCCCCTTGCTGTGTGCATGCGCTATCAACCACCCTTTCTCTCTTCTTTATTCCCAGCCAGCCAAACGTGCCAACAGACGAACCATGCCTCCTGTCTCCTACGATATGATTGGCGCACGTCTGCATCAATCACGTGTTTACCTTGATCCTATAGCTTCAGGTTGTATGTTGGACTGAGGTTGTGTGTGACAACCGTAATATAATTATGTTGCGAAAACGCCTTACCGGACAGTGGGCAAAATTAACAGGGTGTTTCCAACAAGGCGAACAAGCAAACCCGCTACAATATGAACAGCAACTTTAAAACAATCAGCACCATGGACAGCAACGACTTCAACAGAACGATGGGGGTTGCGGTTTCAGCCACACAGCAGTGGCCAACTCTGCACCCACCCAGCCTGCTGGCTGCGGCTCAATGAGAGAAGACACCAGGCAGCACTTATGTTGGGCTGGTGTGCCATGCTGTAGGGACCGGGACGGGGACGGGGGGGAGCATCAACTCTGCTCGGTCGCTGATCTACGCGTCATAATGAGTAGGCTAGCTATTAAGAATGCAATGCAATATGTAGATCGATGACCCTCTCTGCCATGCATGCTTATTGGGTCGCCCCCATTTTCAAATGCATACAAAGTCATTTGTAGATTTTTTTTTTTAAATACTGCCGTCTAACTCTTTGGTATGGTGCTACAGTGTAGGCTAACATAATTTACAATAGATCTACTTAGTATAAAAAATATATGCACCACAGATCCAAACAAGGATCTTTCTAACTGTCTGCTTTATTAGGTTGTTGACCAAAATCAAAACAATGTAAAATAAAATAAAATAAAAAGTGTCATGAAAATAATAAAATCAGTTAAGGTTAATTTCCTGCATAATTACCTGAAGAAAAAAATAGACATTTCATATTAAACAATAAAACAACAACCAATGATCAATAAATGAACAATCCAACTATTTGAGATATCAGTGACATTATGAGGGATAGCAAGGTGTTGTGTTGTTGTGACATTACCAGGGATAGCAAGGTGTGTGTTGTGTTGTTGTGACATTATGAGGGATAGCAAGGTGTGTGTTGTGTTGTTGTGACATTATGAGGGATAGCAAGGTGTGTGTTGTGTTGTTGTGACATTATGAGGGATAGCAAGGTGTGTGTTGTGTTGTTGTGACATTATGAGGGATAGCAAGGTGTGTGTTGTGTTGTTGTGACATTATGAGGGATAGCAAGGTGTTGTGTTGTTGTGGCATTATGAGGGATAGCAAGGTGTTATGTTGTTGTGACATTATGAGGGATAGCAAGGTGTTGTGTTGTTGTGACATTATGAGGGATAGCAAGGTGTGTGGTGTGTTGTGTCGTTGTGACATTATGAGGGATAGCAAGGTGTTGTGTTGTTGTGACATTATGAGGGATAGCAAGGTGTGTGTTGTGTTGTTGTGACATTATGAGGGATAGCAAGGTGTTGTGTTGTTGTGACATTATGAGGGATAGCAAGGTGTTGTGTTGTTGTGACATTATGAGGGATAGCAAGGTGTGTGGTGTGTTGTGTCGTTGTGACATTATGAGGGATAGCAAGGTGTTGTGTTGTTGTGGCATTATGAGGGATAGCAAGGTGTTGTGTTGTTGTGACATTATGAGGGATAGCAAGGTGTGTGGTGTGTTGTGTTGTTGTGACATTATGAGGGATAGCAAGGTGTTGTGTTGTTGTGGCATTATGAGGGATAGCAAGGTGTTATGTTGTTGTGACATTATGAGGGATAGCAAGGTGTTGTGTTGTTGTGACATTATGAGGGATAGCAAGGTGTTGTGTTGTTGTGACATTATGAGGGATAGCAAGGTGTGTGTTGTGTTGTTGTGACATTATGAGGGATAGCAAGGTGTGTGTTGTGTTGTTGTGACATTATGAGGGATAGCAAGGTGTGTGTTGTGTTGTTGTGACATTATGAGGGATAGCAAGGTGTTGTGTTGTTGTGGCATTATGAGGGATAGCAAGGTGTTATGTTGTTGTGACATTATGAGGGATAGCAAGGTGTGTGTTGTTGTGACATTATGAGGGATAGCAAGGTGTGTGCTGTGTTGTTGTGACATTATGAGGGATAGCAAGGTGTTATGTTGTTGTGACATTATGAGGGATAGCAAGGTGTTGTGTTGTTGTGACATTATGAGGGATAGCAAGGTGTTGTGTTGTTGTGACATTATGAGGGATAGCAAGGTGTTGTGTTGTTGTGACATTATGAGGGATAGCAAGGTGTTGTGTTGTTGTGACATTATGAGGGATAGCAAGGTGTGTGTTGTGTTGTTGTGACATTATGAGGGATAGCAAGGTGTGTGTTGTGTTGTTGTGACATTATGAGGGATAGCAAGGTGTGTGTTGTGTTGTTGTGACATTATGAGGGATAGCAAGGTGTTGTGTTGTTGTGGCATTATGAGGGATAGCAAGGTGTTATGTTGTTGTGACATTATGAGGGATAGCAAGGTGTGTGTTGTTGTGACATTATGAGGGATAGCAAGGTGTGTGCTGTGTTGTGACATTATGAGGGATAGCAAGGTGTTGTGTTGTTGTGGCATTATGAGGGATAGCAAGGTGTTATGTTGTTGTGACATTATGAGGGATAGCTAGGTGTTGTGTTGTTGTGACATTATGAGGGATAGCAAGGTGTGTGGTGTGTTGTGTCGTTGTGACATTATGAGGGATAGCAAGGTGTTGTGTTGTTGTGACATTATGAGGGATAGCAAGGTGTGTGGTGTGTTGTTGTGACATTATGAGGGATAGCAAGGTGTTGTGTTGTTGTGACATTATGAGGGATAGCAAGGTGTGTGGTGTGTTGTGTCGTTGTGACATTATGAGGGATAGCAAGGTGTATGTTGTGTTGTGTTGTGTTGTTGTGACATTATGAGGGATAGCAAGGTGTATGTTGTGTTGTGTTGTTGTGACATTATGAGGGATTGCAAGGTGTTGTGTTGTTGTGGCATTATGAGGGATATCAAGGTGTTGTGTTGTTGTGACATTATGAGGGATAGCAAGGTGTGTGGTGTGTTGTGTCGTTGTGACATTATGAGGGATAGCAAGGTGTATGTTGTGTTGTTGTGGCATTATGAGGGATAGCAAGGTGTTGTGTCGTTGTGACATTATGAGGGATAGCAAGGTGTGTTGTGTTGTTGTGACATTATGAGGGATAGCAAGGTGTGTGTGTGTTGTGTTGTTGTGACATTATGAGGGATAGCAAGGTGTTGTGTTGTTGTGACATTATGAGGGATAGCAAGGTGTGTGTGTGTTGTTGTGACATTATGAGGGATAGCAAGGTGTATGTTGTGTTGTGACATTATGAGGGATAGCAAGGTGTTGTGTTGTTGTGACATTATGAGGGATAGCAAGGTGTGTGGTGTGTTGTGTTGTTGTGACATTATGAGGGATAGCAAGGTGTGTTGTGTTGTTGTGACATTATGAGGGATAGCAAGGTGTGTGGTGTGTTGTGTTGTTGTGACATTATGAGGGATAGCAAGGTGTTGTGTTGTTGTGACATTATGAGTGATAGCAAGGTGTGTGTTGTGTTGTGTTGTTGTGGCATTATGAGGGATAGCAAGGTGTGTGTTGTTGTGACATTATGAGGGATAGCAAGGTGTTGTGTTGTTGTGACATTATGAGGGATAGCAAGGTGTTGTGTTGTTGTGACATTATGAGGGATAGCAAGGTGTGTGTTGTGTTGTTGTGACATTATGAGGGATAGCAAGGTGTGTGTTGTGTTGTTGTGACATTATGAGGGATAGCAAGGTGTGTGTTGTGTTGTTGTGACATTACCAGGGATAGCAAGGTGTGTGTTGTGTTGTTGTGACATTATGAGTGATAGCAAGGTGTGTGTTGTGTTGTGTTGTTGTGGCATTATGAGGGATAGCAAGGTGTGTGTTGTGTTGTTGTGACATTATGAGGGATAGCAAGGTGTTGTGTCGTTGTGGCATTATGAGGGATGAAGGTGTTATGTTGTTGTGACATTATGAGGGATAGTAAAGTGTGTGGTGTGTTGTTGTGACATTATGAGGGATAGCAAGGTGTGTGTTGTGTTGTTGTGACATTATGAGGGATAGCAAGGTGTTGTGTTGTTGTGACATTATGAGGGATAGCAAGGTGTTGTGTTGTTGTGGCATTATGAGGGATAGCAAGGTGTTATGTTGTTGTGACATTATGAGGGATAGCAAGGTGTTGTGTTGTTGTGACATTATGAGGGATAGCAAGGTGTGTGGTGTGTTGTGTCGTTGTGACATTATGAGGGATAGCAAGGTGTTGTGTTGTTGTGACATTATGAGGGATAGCAAGGTGTGTGGTGTGTTGTTGTGACATTATGAGGGATAGCAAGGTGTTGTGTTGTTGTGACATTATGAGGGATAGCAAGGTGTTGTTGTTGTGTGGCATTATGAGGGATAGCAAGGTGTTATGTTGTTGTGACATTATGAGGGATAGCAAGGTGTTGTGTTGTTGTGACATTATGAGGATAGCAAGGTGTGTGGTGTGTTGTGTCGTTGTGACATTATGAGGGATAGCAAGGTGTTGTGTTGTTGTGACATTATGAGGGATAGCAAGGTGTGTGGTGTGTTGTTGTGACATTATGAGGGATAGCAAGGTGTTGTGTTGTTGTGACATTATGAGGGATAGCAAGGTGTGTGGTGTGTTGTGTCGTTGTGACATTATGAGGGATAGCAAGGTGTATGTTGTGTTGTGTTGTTGTGACATTATGAGGGATAGCAAGGTGTATGTTGTGTTGTGTCGTTGTGACATTATGAGGGATTGCAAGGTGTTGTGTTGTTGTGGCATTATGAGGATATCAAGGTGTTGTGTTGTTGTGACATTATGAGGGATAGCAAGGTGTGTGGTGTGTTGTGTCATTGTGACATTATGAGGGATAGCAAGGTGTATGTTGTGTTGTTGTGGCATTATGAGGGATAGCAAGGTGTTGTGTCGTTGTGACATTATGAGGGATAGCAAGGTGTGTGTTGTGTTGTTGTGACATTATGAGGATAGCAAGGTGTGTGGTGTGTTGTGTTGTTGTGACATTATGAGGGATAGCAAGGTGTTGTGTTGTTGTGACATTATGAGGGATAGCAAGGTGTGTGTTGTGTTGTTGTGACATTATGAGGGATAGCAAGGTGTATGTTGTGTTGTGACATTATGAGGGATAGCAAGGTGTTGTGTTGTTGTGACATTATGAGGGATAGCAAGGTGTGTGGTGTGTTGTGTTGTTGTGACATTATGAGGGATAGCAAGGTGTGTTGTGTTGTTGTGACATTATGAGGGATAGCAAGGTGTGTGGTGTGTTGTGTTGTTGTGACATTATGAGGGATAGCAAGGTGTTGTGTTGTTGTGACATTATGAGTGATAGCAAGGTGTGTGTTGTGTTGTGTTGTTGTGGCATTATGAGGGATAGCAAGGTGTGTGTTGTTGTGACATTATGAGGGATAGCAAGGTGTGTGTTGTGTTGTTGTGACATTATGAGGGATAGCAAGGTGTTGTGTTGTTGTGGCATTATGAGGGATAGCAAGGTGTTATGTTGTTGTGACATTATGAGGGATAGCAAGGTGTTGTGTTGTTGTGACATTATGAGGGATAGCAAGGTGTTGTGTTGTTGTGACATTATGAGGGATAGCAAGGTGTTGTGTTGTTGTGACATTATGAGGGATAGCAAGGTGTTGTGTTGTTGTGACATTATGAGGGATAGCAAGGTGTTGTGTTGTTGTGACATTATGAGGGATAGCAAGGTGTGTGTTGTGTTGTTGTGACATTATGAGGGATAGCAAGGTGTGTGTTGTGTTGTTGTGACATTATGAGGGATAGCAAGGTGTGTGTTGTGTTGTTGTGACATTATGAGGGATAGCAAGGTGTTGTGTTGTTGTGGCATTATGAGGATAGCAAGGTGTTATGTTGTTGTGACATTATGAGGGATAGCAAGGTGTGTGTTGTTGTTGTGACATTATGAGGGATAGCAAGGTGTGTGCTGTGTTGTTGTGACATTATGAGGGATAGCAAGGTGTTGTGTTGTTGTGGCATTATGAGGGATAGCAAGGTGTTATGTTGTTGTGACATTATGAGGGATAGCAAGGTGTTGTGTTGTTGTGACATTATGAGGGATAGCAAGGTGTGTGGTGTGTTGTGTCGTTGTGACATTATGAGGGATAGCAAGGTGTTGTGTTGTTGTGACATTATGAGGGATAGCAAGGTGTGTGGTGTGTTGTTGTGACATTATGAGGGATAGCAAGGTGTTGTGTTGTTGTGACATTATGAGGGATAGCAAGGTGTGTGGTGTGTTGTGTCGTTGTGACATTATGAGGGATAGCAAGGTGTATGTTGTGTTGTGTTGTTGTGACATTATGAGGGATTGCAAGGTGTTGTGTTGTTGTGGCATTATGAGGGATATCAAGGTGTTGTGTTGTTGTGACATTATGAGGGATAGCAAGGTGTGTGGTGTGTTGTGTCGTTGTGACATTATGAGGGATAGCAAGGTGTATGTTGTGTTGTTGTGGCATTATGAGGGATAGCAAGGTGTTGTGTCGTTGTGACATTATGAGGGATAGCAAGGTGTGTTGTGTTGTTGTGACATTATGAGGGATAGCAAGGTGTGTGGTGTGTTGTGTTGTTGTGACATTATGAGGGTGTAGCAAGGTGTTGTGTTGTTGTGACATTATGAGGGATAGCAAGGTGTGTGTGTGTTAGACATTATGAGGGATAGCAAGGTGTGTGTGTGTTGTGACATTATGAGGGATAGCAAGGTGTGTGTTGTGTGTGACATTATGAGGGATAGCAAGGTGTGTGGTGTGTTGTGTTGTGTGACATTATGAGGGATAGCAAGGTGTTGTGTTGTTGTGACATTATGAGGGATAGCAAGGTGTGTGTGTGTTGTGTTATGAGGATAGCAAGGTGTGACATTATGAGGGATAGCAAGGTGTATGTTGTGTTGTGTTGTTGTGACATTATGAGGGATAGCAAGGTGTGTGTTTGTGTTGTTGTGACATTATGAGGGATAGCAAGGTGTTGTGTTGTTGTGGCATTATGAGGGATAGCAAGGTGTTGTGTTGTTGTGACATTATGAGGGATAGCAAGGTGTGTGGTGTGTTGTGTTGTTGTGACATTATGAGGGATAGCAAGGTGTTGGTGTGTGTTGTGACATTATGAGGGATAGCAAGGTGTTGTGTTGTTGTGACATTATGAGGGATAGCAAGGTGTTGTGTTGTTGTGACATTATGAGGATAGCAAGGTGTGTGTGTGTTGTGACATTATGAGGGATAGCAAGGTGTGTGTTGTGTTGTTGTGACATTATGAGGGATAGCAAGGTGTGTGTTGTGTTGTTGTGACATTATGAGGGATAGCAAGGTGTGTGAGGGATAGCAAGGTGTTGTTGTTGTGACATTATGAGGGATAGCAAGGTGTGTGTTGTGTTGTTGTGACATTATGAGGGATAGCAAGGTGTTGTGTTGTTGTGGCATTATGAGGGATAGCAAGGTGTTATGTTGTTGTGACATTATGAGGGATAGCAAGGTGTTGTGTTGTTGTGACATTATGAGGGATAGCAAGGTGTTGTGTTGTTGTGACATTATGAGGGATAGCAAGGTGTTGTGTTGTTGTGACATTATGAGGGATAGCAAGGTGTTGTGTTGTTGTGACATTATGAGGGATAGCAAGGTGTTGTGTTGTTGTGACATTATGAGGGATAGCAAGGTGTGTGTGTTGTTGTGACATTATGAGGGATAGCAAGGTGTGTGTTGTGTTGTTGTGACATTATGAGGGATAGCAAGGTGTGTGTTGTGTTGTTGTGACATTATGAGGGATAGCAAGGTGTTGTGTTGTTGTGGCATTATGAGGGATAGCAAGGTGTTATGTTGTTGTGACATTATGAGGATAGCAAGGTGTGTGTTGTTGTGACATTATGAGGGATAGCAAGGTGTGTGCTGTGTTGTTGTGACATTATGAGGGATAGCAAGGTGTTGTGTTGTTGTGGCATTATGAGGGATAGCAAGGTGTTATGTTGTTGTGACATTATGAGGGATAGCAAGGTGTTGTGTTGTTGTGACATTATGAGGGATAGCAAGGTGTGTGGTGTGTTGTGTCGTTGTGACATTATGAGGGATAGCAAGGTGTTGTGTTGTTGTGACATTATGAGGGATAGCAAGGTGTGTGGTGTGTTGTTGTGACATTATGAGGGATAGCAAGGTGTTGTGTTGTTGTGACATTATGAGGGATAGCAAGGTGTGTGGTGTGTTGTGTCGTTGTGACATTATGAGGGATAGCAAGGTGTATGTTGTGTTGTGTTGTGTTGTTGTGACATTATGAGGGATAGCAAGGTGTATGTTGTGTTGTGTTGTTGTGACATTATGAGGGATTGCAAGGTGTTGTGTTGTTGTGGCATTATGAGGGATATCAAGGTGTTGTGTTGTGTTGTTGTGACATTATGAGGGATAGCAAGGTGTTGTGTTGTTGTGACATTATGAGGGATAGCAAGGTGTGTGTTGTGTTGTTGTGACATTATGAGGGATAGCAAGGTGTGTGTTGTGTTGTTGTGACATTATGAGGGATAGCAAGGTGTGTGTTGTGTTGTTGTGACATTACCAGGGATAGCAAGGTGTGTGTTGTGTTGTTGTGACATTATGAGTGATAGCAAGGCGTGTGTTGTGTTGTGTTGTTGTGGCATTATGAGGGATAGCAAGGTGTGTGTTGTGTTGTTGTGACATTATGAGGGATAGCAAGGTGTTGTGTCGTTGTGGCATTGTGAGGGATAGGAAGGTGTTATGTTGTTGTGACATTATGAGGGATAGTAAAGTGTGTGGTGTGTTGTTGTGACATTATGAGGGATAGCAAGGTGTGTGTTGTGTTGTTGTGACATTATGAGGGATAGCAAGGTGTTGTGTTGTTGTGGCATTATGAGGGATAGCAAGGTGTTATGTTGTTGTGACATTATGAGGGATAGCAAGGTGTTGTGTTGTTGTGACATTATGAGGGATAGTAAGGTGTGTGGTGTGTTGTGTCGTTGTGACATTATGAGGGATAGCAAGGTGTTGTGTTGTTGTGACATTATGAGGATAGCAAGGTGTGTGGTGTGTTGTTGTGACATTATGAGGGATAGCAAGGTGTTGTGTTGTTGTGACATTATGAGGGATAGCAAGGTGTGTGGTGTGTTGTGTCGTTGTGACATTATGAGGGATAGCAAGGTGTATGTTGTGTTGTGTTGTTGTGACATTATGAGGATAGCAAGGTGTATGTTGTGTTGTGTTGTTGTGACATTATGAGGGATTGCAAGGTGTTGTGTTGTTGTGGCATTATGAGGGATATCAAGGTGTTGTGTTGTTGTGACATTATGAGGGATAGCAAGGTGTGTGGTGTGTTGTGTCATTGTGACATTATGAGGGATAGCAAGGTGTATGTTGTGTTGTTGTGGCATTATGAGGGATAGCAAGGTGTTGTGTCGTTGTGACATTATGAGGGATAGCAAGGTGTGTGTTGTGTTGTTGTGACATTATGAGGGATAGCAAGGTGTGTGGTGTGTTGTGTTGTTGTGACATTATGAGGGATAGCAAGGTGTTGTGTTGTTGTAACATTATGAGGGATAGCAAGGTGTGTGTTGTGTTGTTGTGACATTATGAGGATAGCAAGGTGTATGTTGTGTTGTGACATTATGAGGGATAGCAAGGTGTTGTGTTGTTGTGACATTATGAGGGATAGCAAGGTGTGTGGTGTGTTGTGTTGTTGTGACATTATGAGGGATAGCAAGGTGTGTTGTGTTGTTGTGACATTATGAGGGATAGCAAGGTGTGTGGTGTGTTGTGTTGTTGTGACATTATGAGGGATAGCAAGGTGTTGTGTTGTTGTGACATTATGAGTGATAGCAAGGTGTGTGTTGTGTTGTGTTGTTGTGGCATTATGAGGGATAGCAAGGTGTGTGTTGTTGTGACATTATGAGGGATAGCAAGGTGTGTGTTGTGTTGTTGTGACATTATGAGGGATAGCAAGGTGTTGTGTTGTTGTGGCATTATGAGGGATAGCAAGGTGTTATGTTGTTGTGACATTATGAGGGATAGCAAGGTGTTGTGTTGTTGTGACATTATGAGGATAGCAAGGTGTTGTGTTGTTGTGTTGTGACATTATGAGGGATAGCAGGGTGTTGTGTTGTTGTGACATTATGAGGGATAGCAAGGTGTTGTGTTGTTGTGACATTATGAGGGATAGCAAGGTGTTGTGTTGTTGTGACATTATGAGGGATAGCAAGGTGTGTGTTGTGTTGTTGTGACATTATGAGGGATAGCAAGGTGTGTGTTGTGTTGTTGTGACATTATGAGGGATAGCAAGGTGTGTGTTGTGTTGTTGTGACATTATGAGGGATAGCAAGGTGTTGTGTTGTTGTGGCATTATGAGGGATAGCAAGGTGTTATGTTGTTGTGACATTATGAGGGATAGCAAGGTGTGTGTTGTTGTGACATTATGAGGGATAGCAAGGTGTGTGCTGTGTTGTTGTGACATTATGAGGGATAGCAAGGTGTTGTGTTGTTGTGGCATTATGAGGGATAGCAAGGTGTTATGTTGTTGTGACATTATGAGGGATAGCAAGGTGTTGTGTTGTTGTGACATTATGAGGGATAGCAAGGTGTGTGGTGTGTTGTGTCGTTGTGACATTATGAGGGATAGCAAGGTGTTGTGTTGTTGTGACATTATGAGGGATAGCAAGGTGTGTGGTGTGTTGTTGTGACATTATGAGGGATAGCAAGGTGTTGTGTTGTTGTGACATTATGAGGGATAGCAAGGTGTGTGGTGTGTTGTGTCGTTGTGACATTATGAGGGATAGCAAGGTGTATGTTGTGTTGTGTTGTGTTGTTGTGACATTATGAGGGATAGCAAGGTGTATGTTGTGTTGTGTTGTTGTGACATTATGAGGGATAGCAAGGTGTGTGGTGTGTTGTGTTGTTGTGACATTATGAGGGATAGCAAGGTGTGTTGTGTTGTTGTGACATTATGAGGGATAGCAAGGTGTGTGGTGTGTTGTGTTGTTGTGACATTATGAGGATAGCAAGGTGTTGTGTTGTTGTGACATTATGAGTGATAGCAAGGTGTGTGTTGTGTTGTGTTGTTGTGGCATTATGAGGGATAGCAAGGTGTGTGTTGTTGTGACATTATGAGGGATAGCAAGGTGTGTGTTGTGTTGTTGTGACATTATGAGGGATAGCAAGGTGTTGTGTTGTTGTGGCATTATGAGGGATAGCAAGGTGTTATGTTGTTGTGACATTATGAGGGATAGCAAGGTGTTGTGTTGTTGTGACATTATGAGGGATAGCAAGGTGTTGTGTTGTTGTGACATTATGAGGGATAGCAGGGTGTTGTGTTGTTGTGACATTATGAGGGATAGCAAGGTGTTGTGTTGTTGTGACATTATGAGGGATAGCAAGGTGTTGTGTTGTTGTGACATTATGAGGGATAGCAAGGTGTGTGTTGTGTTGTTGTGACATTATGAGGGATAGCAAGGTGTGTGTTGTGTTGTTGTGACATTATGAGGGATAGCAAGGTGTGTGTTGTGTTGTTGTGACATTATGAGGGATAGCAAGGTGTTGTGTTGTTGTGGCATTATGAGGGATAGCAAGGTGTTATGTTGTTGTGACATTATGAGGGATAGCAAGGTGTGTGTTGTTGTGACATTATGAGGATAGCAAGGTGTGTGCTGTGTTGTTGTGACATTATGAGGGATAGCAAGGTGTTGTGTTGTTGTGGCATTATGAGGGATAGCAAGGTGTTATGTTGTTGTGACATTATGAGGGATAGCAAGGTGTTGTGTTGTTGTGACATTATGAGGGATAGCAAGGTGTGTGGTGTGTTGTGTCGTTGTGACATTATGAGGGATAGCAAGGTGTTGTGTTGTTGTGACATTATGAGGGATAGCAAGGTGTGTGGTGTGTTGTTGTGACATTATGAGGGATAGCAAGGTGTTGTGTTGTTGTGACATTATGAGGGATAGCAAGGTGTGTGGTGTGTTGTGTCGTTGTGACATTATGAGGGATAGCAAGGTGTATGTTGTGTTGTGTTGTTGTGACATTATGAGGGATTGCAAGGTGTTGTGTTGTTGTGGCATTATGAGGGATATCAAGGTGTTGTGTTGTTGTGACATTATGAGGGATAGCAAGGTGTGTGGTGTGTTGTGTCGTTGTGACATTATGAGGGATAGCAAGGTGTATGTTGTGTTGTTGTGGCATTATGAGGGATAGCAAGGTGTATGTTGTGTTGTGTTGTTGTGACATTATGAGGGATTGCAAGGTGTTGTGTTGTTGTGGCATTATGAGGGATATCAAGGTGTTGTGTTGTTGTGACATTATGAGGGATAGCAAGGTGTGTGGTGTGTTGTGTCGTTGTGACATTATGAGGGATAGCAAGGTGTATGTTGTGTTGTTGTGGCATTATGAGGGATAGCAAGGTGTTGTGTCGTTGTGACATTATGAGGGATAGCAAGGTGTGTTGTGTTGTTGTGACATTATGAGGGATAGCAAGGTGTGTGGTGTGTTGTGTTGTTGTGACATTATGAGGGATAGCAAGGTGTTGTGTTGTTGTGACATTATGAGGGATAGCAAGGTGTGTGTTGTGTTGTTGTGACATTATGAGGGATAGCAAGGTGTTGTGTTGTTGTGGCATTATGAGGGATAGCAAGGTGTTATGTTGTTGTGACATTATGAGGGATAGCAAGGTGTGTGTTGTTGTGACATTATGAGGGATAGCAAGGTGTGTGCTGTGTTGTTGTGACATTATGAGGGATAGCAAGGTGTTGTGTTGTTGTGGCATTATGAGGGATAGCAAGGTGTTATGTTGTTGTGACATTATGAGGGATAGCAAGGTGTTATGTTGTTGTGACATTATGAGGGATAGCAAGGTGTTGTGTTGTTGTGGCATTATGAGGGATAGCAAGGTGTTATGTTGTTGTGGCATTATGAGGATAGCAAGGTGTTATGTTGTTGTGACATTATGAGGGATAGCAAGGTGTGTGGTGTGTTGTGTCGTTGTGACATTATGAGGGATAGCAAGGTGTTGTGTTGTTGTGACATTATGAGGGATAGCAAGGTGTGTGGTGTGTTGTTGTGACATTATGAGGGATAGCAAGGTGTTGTGTTGTTGTGACATTATGAGGGATAGCAAGGTGTGTGGTGTGTTGTGTCGTTGTGACATTATGAGGGATAGCAAGGTGTATGTTGTGTTGTGTTGTGTTGTTGTGACATTATGAGGGATAGCAAGGTGTATGTTGTGTTGTGTTGTTGTGACATTATGAGGGATTGCAAGGTGTTGTGTTGTTGTGGCATTATGAGGGATATCAAGGTGTTGTGTTGTTGTGACATTATGAGGGATAGCAAGGTGTGTGGTGTGTTGTGTCGTTGTGACATTATGAGGGATAGCAAGGTGTATGTTGTGTTGTTGTGGCATTATGAGGGATAGCAAGGTGTTGTGTCGTTGTGACATTATGAGGGATAGCAAGGTGTGTTGTGTTGTTGTGACATTATGAGGGATAGCAAGGTGTGTGGTGTGTTGTGTTGTTGTGACATTATGAGGGATAGCAAGGTGTTGTGTTGTTGTGACATTATGAGGGATAGCAAGGTGTATGTTGTGTTGTGACATTATGAGGGATAGCAAGGTGTTGTGTTGTTGTGACATTATGAGGGATAGCAAGGTGTGGTGTGTTGTGTTGTTGTGACATTATGAGGGATAGCAAGGTGTTGTGTTGTTGTGACATTATGAGTGATAGCAAGGTGTGTGTTGTGTTGTGTTGTTGTGGCATTATGAGGGATAGCAAGGTGTGTGTTGTTGTGACATTATGAGGGATAGCAAGGTGTTGTGTTGTTGTGACATTATGAGGGATAGCAAGGTGTTGTGTTGTTGTGACATTATGAGGGATAGCAAGGTGTGTGTTGTGTTGTTGTGACATTATGAGGGATAGCAAGGTGTGTGTTGTGTTGTTGTGACATTATGAGGATAGCAAGGTGTGTGTTGTGTTGTTGTGACATTACCAGGGATAGCAAGGTGTGTGTTGTGTTGTTGTGACATTATGAGTGATAGCAAGGTGTGTGTTGTGTTGTTGTGACATTACCAGGGATAGCAAGGTGTGTGTTGTGTCGTTGTGGCATTATGAGGGATAGGAAGGTGTTATGTTGTTGTGACATTATGAGGGATAGTAAAGTGTGTGGTGTGTTATTGTGACATTATGAGGGATAGCAAGGTGTGTGTTGTGTTGTTGTGACATTATGAGGGATAGCAAGGTGTTGTGTTGTTGACATTATGAGGGATAGCAAGGTGTTATGTTGTTGTGACATTATGAGGGATAGCAAGGTGTGTGTTGTTGTGACATTATGAGGGATAGCAAGGTGTGTGCTGTGTTGTTGTGACATTATGAGGGATAGCAAGGTGTTGTGTTGTTGTGGCATTATGAGGGATAGCAAGGTGTTATGTTGTTGTGACATTATGAGGGATAGCAAGGTGTTGTGTTGTTGTGACATTATGAGGGATAGCAAGGTGTGTGGTGTGTTGTGTCGTTGTGACATTATGAGGGATAGCAAGGTGTTGTGTTGTTGTGACATTATGAGGGATAGCAAGGTGTGTGGTGTGTTGTTGTGACATTATGAGGGATAGCAAGGTGTTGTGTTGTTGTGACATTATGAGGGATAGCAAGGTGTGTGGTGTGTTGTGTCGTTGTGACATTATGAGGGATAGCAAGGTGTATGTTGTGTTGTGTTGTGTTGTTGTGACATTATGAGGGATAGCAAGGTGTATGTTGTGTTGTGTTGTTGTGACATTATGAGGGATTGCAAGGTGTTGTGTTGTTGTGGCATTATGAGGGATATCAAGGTGTTGTGTTGTTGTGACATTATGAGGGATAGCAAGGTGTGTGGTGTTTGTGTCGTTGTGACATTATGAGGGATAGCAAGGTGTATGTTGTGTTGTTGTGGCATTATGAGGGATAGCAAGGTGTTGTGTCGTTGTGACATTATGAGGGATAGCAAGGTGTGTTGTGTTGTTGTGACATTATGAGGGATAGCAAGGTGTGTGGTGTGTTGTGTTGTTGTGACATTATGAGGGATAGCAAGGTGTTGTGTTGTTGTGACATTATGAGGATAGCAAGGTGTATGTTGTGTTGTGACATTATGAGGGATAGCAAGGTGTTGTGTTGTTGTGACATTATGAGGGATAGCAAAAGGTGTGTGGTGTGTTGTGTTGTTGTGACATTATGAGGGATAGCAAGGTGTTGTGTTGTTGTGACATTATGAGTGATAGCAAGGTGTGTGTTGTGTTGTGTTGTTGTGGCATTATGAGGGATAGCAAGGTGTGTGTTGTTGTGACATTATGAGGGATAGCAAGGTGTTGTGTTGTTGTGACATTATGAGGGATAGCAAGGTGTTGTGTTGTTGTGACATTATGAGGGATAGCAAGGTGTGTGTTGTGTTGTTGTGACATTATGAGGGATAGCAAGGTGTGTGTTGTGTTGTTGTGACATTATGAGGGATAGCAAGGTGTGTGTTGTGTTGTTGTGACATTACCAGGGATAGCAAGGTGTGTGTTGTGTTGTTGTGACATTATGAGTGATAGCAAGGTGTGTGTTGTGTTGTTGTGACATTACCAGGGATAGCAAGGTGTGTGTTGTGTCGTTGTGGCATTATGAGGGATAGGAAGGTGTTATGTTGTTGTGACATTATGAGGGATAGTAAAGTGTGTGGTGTGTTGTTGTGACATTATGAGGGATAGCAAGGTGTGTGTTGTGTTGTTGTGACATTATGAGGGATAGCAAGGTGTTGTGTTGTTGTGACATTATGAGGGATAGCAAGGTGTTGTGTTGTTGTGGCATTATGAGGGATAGCAAGGTGTTATGTTGTTGTGACATTATGAGGGATAGCAAGGTGTTGTGTTGTTGTGACATTATGAGGGATAGCAAGGTGTGTGGTGTGTTGTGTCGTTGTGACATTATGAGGGATAGCAAGGTGTTGTGTTGTTGTGACATTATGAGGGATAGCAAGGTGTGTGGTGTGTTGTTGTGACATTATGAGGGATAGCAAGGTGTTGTGTTGTTGTGACATTATGAGGGATAGCAAGGTGTGTGGTGTGTTGTGTCGTTGTGACATTATGAGGGATAGCAAGGTGTATGTTGTGTTGTGTTGTTGTGACATTATGAGGGATAGCAAGGTGTATGTTGTGTTGTGTTGTTGTGACATTATGAGGGATTGCAAGGTGTTGTGTTGTTGTGGCATTATGAGGGATATCAAGGTGTTGTGTTGTTGTGACATTATGAGGGATAGCAAGGTGTGTGGTGTGTTGTGTCATTGTGACATTATGAGGGATAGCAAGGTGTATGTTGTGTTGTTGTGGCATTATGAGGGATAGCAAGGTGTTGTGTCGTTGTGACATTATGAGGGATAGCAAGGTGTGTGTTGTGTTGTTGTGACATTATGAGGGATAGCAAGGTGTGTGGTGTGTTGTTGTGACATTACCAGGGATAGCAAGGTGTGAGTTGTGTTGTTGTGACATTATGAGGGATAGCAAGGTGTTGTGTCGTTGTGGCATTATGAGGGATAGGAAGGTGTTATGTTGTTGTGACATTATGAGGGATAGTAAAGTGTGTGGTGTGTTGTTGTGACATTATGAGGGATAGCAAGGTGTGTGTTGTGTTGTTGTGACATTATGAGGATAGCAAGGTGTTGTGTTGTTGTGACATTATGAGGGATAGCAAGGTGTTGTGTTGTTGTGGCATTATGAGGGATAGCAAGGTGTTATGTTGTTGTGACATTATGAGGGATAGCAAGGTGTTGTGTTGTTGTGACATTATGAGGGATAGCAAGGTGTGTGGTGTGTTGTGTCGTTGTGACATTATGAGGGATAGCAAGGTGTTGTTTGTTGTGACATTATGAGGGATAGCAAGGTGTGTGGTGTGTTGTTGTGACATTATGAGGGATAGCAAGGTGTTGTGTTGTTGTGACATTATGAGGGATAGCAAGGTGTGTGGTGTGTTGTGTCGTTGTGACATTATGAGGGATAGCAAGGTGTATGTTGTGTTGTGTTGTTGTGACATTATGAGGGATAGCAAGGTGTATGTTGTGTTGTGTTGTTGTGGCATTATGAGGGATATCAAGGTGTTGTGTTGTTGTGACATTATGAGGGATAGCAAGGTGTGTGGTGTGTTGTGTCATTGTGACATTATGAGGGATAGCAAGGTGTATGTTGTGTTGTTGTGGCATTATGAGGGATAGCAAGGTGTTGTGTCGTTGTGACATTATGAGGGATAGCAAGGTGTGTGTTGTGTTGTTGTGACATTATGAGGGATAGCAAGGTGTGTGGTGTGTTGTGTTGTTGTGACATTATGAGGGATAGCAAGGTGTTGTGTTGTTGTGACATTATGAGGGATAGCAAGGTGTGTGTTGTGTTGTTGTGACATTATGAGGGATAGCAAGGTGTATGTTGTGTTGTGACATTATGAGGGATAGCAAGGTGTTGTGTTGTTGTGACATTATGAGGGATAGCAAGGTGTGTGGTGTGTTGTGTTGTTGTGACATTATGAGGGATAGCAAGGTGTGTTGTGTTGTTGTGACATTATGAGGGATAGCAAGGTGTGTGGTCTGTTGTGTTGTTGTGACATTATGAGGGATAGCAAGGTGTTGTGTTGTTGTGACATTATGAGTGATAGCAAGGTGTGTGTTGTGTTGTGTTGTTGTGGCATTATGAGGGATAGCAAGGTGTGTGTTGTTGTGACATTATGAGGGATAGCAAGGTGTTGTGTTGTTGTGACATTATGAGGGATAGCAAGGTGTTGTGTTGTTGTGACATTATGAGGGATAGCAAGGTGTGTGTTGTGTTGTTGTGACATTATGAGGGATAGCAAGGTGTGTGTTGTGTTGTTGTGACATTACCAGGGATAGCAAGGTGTGTGTTGTGTTGTTGTGACATTATGAGTGATAGCAAGGTGTGTGTTGTGTTGTGTTGTTGTGGCATTATGAGGGATAGCAAGGTGTGTGTTGTGTTGTTGTGACATTATGAGGGATAGCAAGGTGTTGTGTCGTTGTGGCATTATGAGGGATAGGAAGGTGTTATGTTGTTGTGACATTATGAGGGATAGCAAGGTGTGTGGTGTGTTGTGTCGTTGTGACATTATGAGGGATAGCAAGGTGTGTGTTGTTGTGACATTATGAGGGATAGCAAGGTGTTGTGTTGTTGTGACATTATGAGGGATAGCAAGGTGTGTGTTGTGTTGTTGTGACATTATGAGGGATAGCAAGGTGTGTGGTGTGTTGTGTTGTTGTGGCATTATGAGGGATAGCAAGGTGTGTGTTGTGTTGTTGTGACATTATGAGGGATAGCAAGGTGTTGTGTCGTTGTGGCATTATGAGGGATAGCAAGGTGTTGTGTCGTTGTGACATTATGAGGGATAGCAAGGTGTGTGGTGTGTTGTGTTGTTGTGACATTATGAGGGATAGCAAGGTGTTGTGTCGTTGTGACATTATGAGGGATAGGAAAGTGTTATGTTGTTGTGACATTATGAGGGATAGTAAGGTGTGTGGTGTGTTGTTGTGACATTATGAGGAGATAGCAATGTGTGTGTTGTGTTGTTGTGACATTATGAGGGATAGCAATGTGTGTTGTGTTGTTGTGACATTACGAGGGATAGCATTGTGTGTGTTGTGTTGTTGTGACATTATGAGGGATAGCAATGTGTGTGTTTTGTGTTGTTGTGACATTACGAGGGATAGAAATGTGTGTGTGTTGTGTTGTTGTGACATTACGAGAGATAGCAATGTGTGTGTTGTGTTGTTGTGACATTACGAGGGATAGCAATGTGTGTGTTGTGTTGTTGTGAACATCTTAACTGTAATTCAATCAAATCCTGAAAGATGTTCCGGTACCATGGGTTGATTGGTAGGCACGCTATAACCGTGGACAAACACATTGACAGGTACCAAATGGCGCCCTATTTCCTATGTAGTGCACTGCTTTTGACCAGGGCCATACTGTATATTAATTTAGTAGTGCACTAAATAGGGAATAGGGTGCCATGTGGGATGGACATGTCTTCTCTATCTTACAGACAGTAGATCTCTGTCAACCGTTCAACTGTATAGCAGCTTTGATTGAATTCCATCCAGGTTGGTCATGACACCTATGTTGTGATAAGACACGGCCAATAGGACGCTCCGGACAGCTTGCATAGACGTTCACATCAATCCTCATTGTCATATTAAACGTTTCCATGGATACCAGCTCAGGTCAAGTCTGAGTGAATCAAAGTGTCAAAAAAAAAAAGCACAAGAGTGAATATCAATCAAGCCTCTCCCTCATCAGTCAGGTTAACTTTACAGTCAATAACCAAGCCTCTCCCTCACCAGTCAGGTTAACTTTACAGTCAATAACCAAGCCTCTCCCTCACCAGTCAGGTTAACTTTACAGTCAATAACCAAGCCTCTCTCTCACCAGTCATTAACCAAGCCTCTCTCTCACCAGTCAGGTTAACTTTACAGTCATTAACCAAACCTCTCTCTCACCAGTCAGGTTAACTTTACAGTCAATAACCAAGCCTCTCTCTGACCAGTCAGGTTAACTTTACAGTCAATAACCAAGCCTCTCTCATCAGTCAGGTTAACTTTACAGGCATTAACCAAGCCTCTCTCTCACCAGTCAGGTTAACTTTACAGTCAATAACCAAGCCTCTCTCTCACCAGTCAGGTTAACTTTACAGTCAATAACCAAGCCTCTCTCATCAGTCAGGTTAACTTTACAGGCATTAACCAAGCCTCTCTCTCACCAGTCAGGTTAACTTTACAGTCAATAACCAAGCCTCTCTCATCAGTCAGGTTAACTTTACAGGCATTAACCAAGCCTCTCTCTCACCAGTCAGGTTAACTTTACAGTCATTAACCAAGCCTCTCTCTCACCAGTCAGGTTAACTTTACAGTCAATAACCAAGCCTCTCTCTCACCAGTCAGGTTAACTTTACAGTCAATAACCAAGCCTCTCTCTCACCAGTCAGGTTAACTTTACAGTCAATAACCAAGCCTCTCTCTCACCAGTCAGGTTAACTTTACAGTCAATAACCAAGCCTCTCCCTCACCAGTCAGGTTAACTTTACAGTCATTAACCAAGCCTCTCTCTCACCAGTCAGGTTAACTTCATAGTCCTCTACAGTATAGTGCCCTACTGTTGACCAGAGTCCTTTACAGTATAGTGCCCTACTGTTGACCAGAGTCCTATACAGTATAGTGCCCTACTGTTGACCAGAGTCCTATACAGTATAGTGCCCTACTGTTGACCAGAGTCCTCTACAGTATAGTGCCCTACTGTTGACCAGAGTCCTCTACAGTATAGTGCCCTACTGTTTACTGTTGACCACAGTCCTCTACAGTATAGTGCCCTACTGTTGACCAGAGTCCTATACAGTATAGTGCCCTACTGTTGACCAGAGTCCTATACAGTATAGTGCCCTACTGTTGACCAGAGTCCTATACAGTATAGTGCCCTACTGTTGACCAGAGTCCTATACAGTATAGTGCCCTACTGTTGACCAGAGTCCTCTACAGTATAGTGCCCTACTGTTGACCAGAGTCCTCTACAGTATAGTGCCCTACTGTTGACCAGAGTCCTTTACAGTATAGTGCCCTACTGTTGACCAGTCCTATACAGTATAGTGCCCTACTGTTGACTGTTGACCAGAGTCCTATACAGTATAGTGCCCTACTGTTGACCACAGTCCTATACAGTATAGTGCCCTACTGTTGACTGTTGACCAGAGTCCTATACAGTATAGTGCCCTACTGTTGACCACAGTCCTATACAGTATAGTGCCCTACTGTTGAGTCCTATACAGTATAGTGCCCTACTGTTGACCAGAGTCCTATACAGTATAGTGCCCTACTGTTGACCAGAGTCCTATACAGTATAGTGCCCTACTGTTGAGTCCTATACAGTATAGTGCCCTACTGTTGACCACAGTCCTATACAGTATAGTGCCCTACTGTTGAGTCCTATACAGTATAGTGCCCTACTGTTGACCAGAGTCCTCTACAGTATAGTGCCCTACTGTTGACCAGTCCTCTACAGTATAGTGCCCTACTGTTGACCAGAGTCCTCTACAGTATAGTGCCCTACTGTTGACCAGAGTCCTCTACAGTATAGTGCCCTACTGTTGACCAGAGTCCTCTACAGTATAGTGCCCTACTGTTGACCAGAGTCCTCTACAGTATAGTGCCCTACTGTTGACCAGAGTCCTTTACAGTATAGTGCCCTACTGTTGACTGTTGACCAGAGTCCTCTACAGTATAGTGCCCTACTGTTGACTGTTGACCAGAGTCCTATACAGTATAGTGCCCTACTGTTGACCAGAGTCCTCTACAGTATAGTGCCCTACTGTTGACCAGAGTCCTCTACAGTATAGTGCCCTACTGTTGACCAGAGACCTATACAGTATAGTGCCCTACTGTTGACCAGAGAGCTAAGGGCCCAGCTACAGTGAGATGGACATGGTAGGAAAATGTCAATTCATGGGATTGTTTTTTAATTTTTTATCAGTAGCACAATGAATGAATAACGTCTATATTAAATCTATATTCAAGTTTTTGTTAAATATATTATTAATGTCTATTTGATATCCTAGGACATCAGTAGAGATCATTCACACCTGTCTTTTAAAAAATATTTATAAAATCATATCACAATGTGAAATAAAAGTTTATTTCAATGTTACCATACATACCGTTACATCAATGCTGATTCAAATGAGAAACAACTTAAGATTTTGTTACAAATATGGTGATTTATAATAAATATGGTGATTTTTAATAAATATAGTGATTCATAATAAATATTCAAACAAAACAAATCCCCCTCCTCTGACCTGCACGATGAGATTACACACACACACAAAAAAAACATACACTTTTGAGAAATGTGATCTTGAATGTCTAATATGTTCATTCAGCAAAATCCAGTGTAATCTGGTGATTACAACACAGGCCTAAATACAAAGTGTTATGTTTGCATGTTATGGGTATGCTTGTCATCGGCAAGGACAAGGGAGTTTTTTAGGATAAAAAAAAAAACAGAATAGAGTTAAGCACAGGCAAAATCCCTTAGATAGTTATGCAATAGTTGTGTATTATGGAGGCCTGTCTGTTGTCCTGCAAAGAACCAATAGGTGACACGGTCTCAGAAAACCCATCCTGCACCTTGCACTTTAGACGTGAATATTTAACCCATTACAATTATTTTTTTTAAATATAAAGACGATCCATTAAAACGCGTTCTAATCGCCTTTTGCATTAGTGATAATGACAGCATTGTGGTGTAAAACAACAAACTGTGTGGCCCAACTACGTCTAAAACCCACCCCTTAGTGATCTGACTTTTAAAATGACAATGTTTCACTTCCTGCACCTGTACAGTATCTGGTAATTGTAGTTTAAAAAAAAAAAGATTTGTAGTTTGAAGACGAAGTAAGCTCTACAGAACAGCACGATGAGTGAAAGAGATACAGGGGTATGTATGTACACGGTAGTCATTTAGCAGACACTCTTATCCACAGAGACTTACAGTAGAGTGCACACATATTTATACTGCTGTTGCAAGCACCATTCTCTACCAACTGAGCCTCGCAGGACCCACACATCACAACTCTTTTCACGCGCTTTTCACGCGACAAAATAATAATTACAACCAAACTAACAAAATGATCCACCATCAAAGAAACAAGACAGGCATCATGATAAATATATTGTTTGAGTGTATTTTGACCAAGGTAGGGCTCATTTCCATTTCAATTCCAGTCAATTCAGGTACACTGAAATTCAAATTCCCATTATCTTCAATGCTTTTTAATGAGGAATCTGTTTTACATTCTGAATTGACTGGAATGGAATTGGAATTGACCCCAACCCTGATTGAAATGGAATTGACCCCAAATCTGATTGAAATGGAATTGACCCCAACCCTGATTGAAATGGAATTGAGCCTAACCCAGATAGAAATGGAATTGACCCCAACCCTGATTGAAATGGAATTGAGCCTAAACTTGGTAGAAATGGAATTGAGCCTAACCCTATATTGAAATGGAATTGAGCCTAACCCGGATAGAAATGGAATTGAGCCTAACTCTGATTGAAATGGAATTGACCCAACCCTGATTGAAATGGAGTTGACCCCAAACCTAATTGAAATGGTATTGACCCCAACCCTGATTGAAATGGAATTGACCCCAACCCTGATTGAAATGGAATTGAGCCTAACTCGGATAGAAATGGAATTGAGCCTAAACTTGGTAGAAATGGAATTGAGCCTAACCCTGATTGAAATGGAATTGAGCCTAACCCTGGTAGAAATGGAATTGAGCCTAACCCTGGTAGAAATGGAATTGAGCCTAACCCTGATTGAAATGGAATTGAGCCTAACCCTGGTAGAAATGGAATTGAGCCTAACCCTGGTAGAAATGGAATTGAGCCTAACCTTGGTGTAGATAAGATAAGTTCTTTAAAAAAAATGGGTGTATATCATTCTATTTGTGGTCACTTGATAACATAACTCTTCTTGTTTTCTATAAGACTCTCAGGAGGGGAAGAATGGATCTGATAATGAAACACAGACCTATGTTGACATGCCTGTAGCCACACACACGTTAATGTGCTTGTTTGTCATTTATTTATGTTACTTAACTAGGCAAGCCAGTTAAGAACACATTCTTATTTACAATGACGGCCTACCCCGGCAAAACCCTAACCCGGACGACACAGGGACAATTGTACGCCGCCTTATGGGACTCCCAATCAGGGCCGGTTGTGATACAGCCTAGAATTGAACCAGGGTCTGCAGTGACGCTTCTAGCACTAGACACTTCTGCAGTAGACCGCTGCGCCACTCAGGAGCCCAACCTGATGTGCAATACAGTATGACTGTAGTAAAGGCACTGGCCTGATGTCTCATGACAGAGATGGAAAATACATATAAATGGAGGCTTTATGAAGAGTGGACCAGAACAGACCAAACCTGACCAAACCAGACCAGACCAAACCAGACCAAACCTGACCAGAACAGACCAAACCTGACCAAACCAGACCAAACCAGACCAGAACAGACCAAACCTGACCAAACCAAACCAAACCAAACCAGACCAGAACAGACCAAACCTGACCAAACCAAACCAGAACAGACCAAACCTGACCAAACCAAACCAGACCAGACCAAACCAGACCAAACCAGAACAGACCAAACCTGACCAAACCAAACCAGACCAGACCAAACCAGACCAGACCAGACCAAACCTGACCAGACCAAACCAGACCAAACCAGAACAGACCAAACCTGACCAAACCAAACCAGAACAGACCAAACCTGACCAAACCAAACCAGACCAGACCAAACCAGAACAGACCAAACCAGACCAACCCAGACCAAACCAAACCAGACCAAACCAGACCAAACCAAACCAGACCAGACCAAACCAGACCAAACCAGACCAGACCAAACCAGACCAAACCAGAACAGACCAAACCTGACCAAACCAAACCAGACCAGAAAAAAACAGACCAAACCAAACCAGGCCAGACCAAACCTGACCAAACCAAACCAGACCAGACCAAACCAGACCAAACCAGAACAGACCAAACCTGACCAAACCAAACCAGAACAGACCAAACCTGACCAAACCAAACCAGACCAGACCAAACCAGAACAGACCAAACCAGACCAAACCAGACCAAACCAAACCAGACCAAACCAGACCAGACCAAACCAGACCAAACCAAACCAGACCAGACCAAACCAGACCAAACCAAACCAGACCAAACCAGACCAAACCAGACCAAACCAAACCAGACCAAACCAAACCAGACCAGACCAAACCAGACCAGACCAAACCAGACCAAACCAAACCAGACCAAACCAGACCAAACCAAACCAGACCAGACCAAACCAGACCAAACCAAACCAGACCAAACCAGACCAGAACAAACCAGAACAGACCAAACCTGACCAAACCAAACCAGACCAGACCAAACCAGACCAGAACAAACCAGAACAAACCAAACCAGACCAAACCAAACCAGACCAGACCAAACCTGACCAAACCAAACCAGACCAGACCAAACCTGACCAAACCAAACCAGAACAGACCAAACCTGACCAAACCAAACCAGAACAGACCAAACCTGACCAGACCAAACCAGAACAAACCAAACCAGACCAAACCAGACCAAACCTGACCAGACCAAACCAGACCAGACCAAACCAAACCAAACCAAACCAGACCAAACCAGACCAAACCAGAACAAACCAAACCAGACCAGACCAAACCTGACCAAACCAAACCAGAACAGACCAAACCTGACCAGACCAAACCAGACCAAACCAGAACAAACCAGACCAGAGCAAACCTGACCAAATCAAACCTGACCAAACCAAACCAGACCAAACCAGACCAAACCAAACCAAACCAGACCAGACCAAACCAGAACAAACCACATCAGACCAAAGCAGACCAAACCAGACCAAAACAGTCCAAAACAGAGCAGACCAAACCAGAGCAGTCCAAACCAGACCAAACCAGACCAGACCAAACCAGAGCAGTACAAACCAGACCAAACCAGATCAGTCCAGACCAAACCAGAGTAGTCCAAACCAGACCAGAGCAGTCCAAACCAGATCAGTCCAAACCAGAGCAGTCCAAACCAGACCAGAGCAGTCCAAACCAGAGCAGTCCAAACCAGACAAAACCAGAGAAAAACAAACTTGACCAAACCAGAGCCATCCAAACCAGACCAAACCAGAGCAGTCCAGACCAAACCAGAGCAGTCCAGACCAAACCAGAGCAGTCCAAATCAGACCAGACCAAACCAGAGCATTTCAAACCAGACCAGACCTAACCAGAGCAGACCAAACCAGACCAGACCAGATCAGTCCAAGAGACAACCACATCACAGGGACTGGAGTTTGAGATTGCCAATTGAGATTGATACTCTGGCACCACCTGGTGGTACCAGAGTATCACTGCAACTTCCTGGTCGCCCTCTGATGACCTCATCGTGTTCCTAGGGTGTATTCAAAGAGAGCCATCAACTCCTCCATGGCTTGTTGGCCAATGAATGGGGTTTTAGAACAAACGCATAAAATAAGGTCTGTGGTAAACACCGGCTTATAGAAGATCTGATATGTTTTGATAATCTTTATCAGCTAATGTCACTTTGTGTGAATTTTGAAGCCAATACAGAATGCACATAGAGGCCTCATAATTCATAAAGGTCAAGTTAACTGACTGATATTATATTACCGAACAAAATGTATAAGATCTCCTAAGCCTGTGTTAAACCTCAGACATTATTTTTTTAAACATTATTTTAGCAGTTTTATGACAAAACCATATTCTTTCCCTCGTTAATTTTCCCGAACGAACCAGAGGTGACTCATTTCCGTTTTCAGGACTACAAGCCGGCGATCTCTATCAGTTGCAGTCGTTAGCAAACGAAAAAAACGTTTTGCAACGAAAACGAGAGTCTCTATTGGACAGATTCAGGTAGGTCCTTCCCAGTTTTTTGGTTCCTTTGGTTTGTAGTGAATACACCCCATGGTATTGTAGTTGTACCTCTCTGCTCTTTTGGTTCTCTACACAGATTTAAAATGACCAACAATGACTGACTTATATAATAGACTACTGTATATATGGTATATTTATAGATCTATAGATATATAAAGAAAACAACATCTGGTTGTTGGGAGCTTGAAATCAGTATACATGAGTTTTTAATGTCATAAAACCAAATCACCAGCTGTGTTACAGTAGAACCCACTACACACATCTCCAGTGCCCCATACATCTCTCTCTCTCTCTCTCTCTCCCTCCCTCCATCTCAGCTCTCTCTCTCTCTCTGTCTCAGCTCTCTCTCTTCTCCCTTCTCCTCTCTCTCTCTCCCTCTCACTCTGTCGGTGTCTCAGCTCTCTCTCTCTCCCTCTTTCTCTCTCTCTCTCTCTCTCTCTCTCTCTCTCTCTCTCCCTCCCTCCATCTCAGCTCCCCCCCTCTCTCTCTCTCTCTCGGTGTCTCAGCTCTCTCTCTCTCTCCCTTCTCCTCTCTCTCTCTCTGTCTCAGCTCTCTCTCTTCTCTCCCTTCTCCTCTCTCTCTCTCTCTCCCTCTCTCTCTCTGTGTCTCAGCTCTCTCTCTCTGAGCTCTCTCTCTTTCTCTCTCTCTCTCTCTCTCTCTGAGCCAGTGGGATGTAACCTACTGTAGATTGTGAGTTACCAGGCACACTAAGCATAACAGCCTTCAATACACCCAACCAACATTCCTGTACCGGCTGCTCTCTAACCCCCTCTATACCAGCGGGCATTCTATTTAACACATATATCCCTTTGAATATGTAACAAACACTAACGTATATTTACTCTGATTAAGTATCACATGAATGGAAGGAGACACGAGTCAGGCCATCTCATCTCAACCCTCTCAGACCATGCATGTAGTGAGCTACAGAGGATGACACGTGTTCCTAGTCTTACAGTTCAATATTGGCATTTTTTTAGCATATTTTTTTTTTTACAGAAGAAGTCTCAATAAATAGATGTATATTAGCAAAGTGCATCATGGGAAGACCAGTAGAAAAATACCTGTAAATTATCAATCTGTCACAGTTCTCTGCAGAAACACAATTTTTGAGGGGTTTTTGGAAAACTTTGTAAGAGCAAGATATTATTGTTATTAATAACAAATAATATAACAATGCCATTTCTTAAATGTTTTAGGGAGATATAATAGATCTTTTAGAAAACATGAAGAAGACATTGGGACGCCTCTAAAATTGAACCCTATTCCCTATATAGTGCAGAGCCAGAACCGTATCGGCCCTGGTCTAAAGTAGTGCACTATATAGTGCAGAGCCAGAACCGTATCGGCCCTGGTCTAAAGTAGTGCACTATATAGTGCAGAGCCAGAACCGTATCGGCCCTGGTCTAAAGTAGTGCACTATATAGTGCAGAGCCAGAACCGTATCGGCCCTGGTCTAAAGTAGTGCACTATATAGTGAATAGGGTACCATTTGCGACACAGGCATCCTTTTCCCAGTATACGACCCCCCCCCCCCATACCAAGCCACAGTAGTCCCTGTAGGAGCTGAAGTCCCTGTAGGACTGAAGAAGCTGAATGTGACCACATTGAAATAAATAGTCAAAATATACAGAATATATGGAAATATACAGACAGATGTACTGAAGTAATGTTCAGGGCACTCTGATAATGTTATCCTTCAATGTCTTCCTCATCTTCTTCCACTCCTCCTCCTCCTCTTGCTCCTCCTCCTCCTCCTGTCTTTAGTTTGATAGTTGATCTGTCTGTACTTGTTCTCTGTTGTTCCTCCTCCTCCTCCTCCACGGGCGCTTCCTGTTTTAGTTTCTTGCCTCTGACAACTCTGCTGTTTCTTGCCTCTTATTCGTTCCTTAATAAGAAACTAAGCAAATAAAATACTACTAAATACTATGACCATTCAATTGTCATTCATCATCAACAATATCTGTTCCATTAGTTATATAACATGTTTTGTTCTCCTTAAAGATCTAGAAAATAGTATCTTTAATTTCCTCTTTTTTTTGTTAAAAAAAGAAAAGTGTTTTGGTTTTATCCCCCAAAATACTTAGTTTAGAAAAGGTTGTTCTCATCAAGGTGTTGAGAAAAATATAGACTTCTTCTGATAGCTCAGATCTCATCAGCTTATTGTCTCTTCTAGTGGAATACAGACCAGACCAGATGAGACACCCTCTGGTGTACTTACCCCGGTATAGAGGTACCCTAACCCCAGCTGTAAGCACACCCATGTGGGTAGCACACCGGCTCTCCCTGTCTTAACAGACATCTCCTTCAGAGGAGATGGACTGATTATGTCTGGGGGTCCTTAGAGTGGGGTTGAGGGAAGGTGGAGGGGCGGAGGAGAGGGGAGCCACCACTCCCTTTACCTCATGCTGTTCTCCTCTCATCCCTTCATACCAACATCATTCCAATATCCACACTGAGAATCCTATTTTTACTCTCCATTAAGTTATACCTTGAACCTCCTGTAAGGAGGCTCTAGAAGTGTCCCAGAAGTATTCTAGAAGTGTCCCAGAAGTATTCTAGAAGTGTCTCAGAAGAATTCTAGAAGTGTCTCAGAAGAATTCTAGAAGTGCCTCAGAAAAATTCTAGAAGTGTCTCAGAAGTGTTCTAGAAGTGTCTCAGAGGTGTTCTAGAAGTGTTCCAGGAGGTTCTAGAAGCCCTCTATATGACAGTAGGCCTCCATGCTGGAGAAGAGGATGTAGAGGAACCAGAGACTGAAGAAGAAGGCTGAGGTGGCCAGTCTGTGGCCGCGTGGCCCACCCAGCTCCCCCCCGATGTGAGCTCGGCGGCGGTACAGCAGCACGGAGACCCCCAGGAAGGCGAAGATGGTGTAGAGGGTGACGGAGAAGGCCAGCGAGCCGGCCTCCACCACAAACTGCTTGCCCTGCATGTGCCAGTAGATGGCGGCTATCGACCACGCCACCCCGATGCCCAGGAACACGTTGACCGCGTTGCTGCCCGTCACATTACCGATGGAGGCGTCTGCATATGTGTCCTGCATCGCCGCTACCTTACTGGCAAATGTGTCTGGAGAGAGAGAGAGAGAGAGAGGGAAATAGAGAGAAAGAGAGAGAGAGAGAGAGAGAGAGAGAGAGGGAAATAGAGAGAAATAGAGAGAGAGAGAGGGAAATAGAGAGAAATAGAGAGAGAGAGAGAGAGAGAGAGAGAGAGAGAGAGAGAGAGAGGGAATTAGAGAGAAAGAGAGAGAGAGAGTGAGAGAGAGAGAGAGAGAGAGAGAGAGAGAGAGAGAGAGAGAGAGGGGAAAGGGAGGGAGAGAGGGAAATAGAGAGAGAGAGAGAGAGAGAGAGAAAGAGGGAAAGAGGGAAAGAGAGGGAGGGAGAGGGAAAGAGAGGGAGGGAGAGAGAGAGAGGGAAAGAGGAAGAGGGAGAGAGAGGGAAAGAGGGAGAGAGAGACATAAAGAGAGTAAAATGGAGAGAGAGAGAGAAAGGTGCAAAATCAAATCAAATTGTATTGGTCACATGGTTAGCAGATGTTATTGTGAGTGTAGTGAAATGCTTCTAGTTCCGACAGTGCAGCAGTATCTAACAGGTAATATCTAACAATTCCACAACAGAACCTAATGCACACATTCTACACAATCTTCTCTATTTAAAGGAATGAGATGAGAATATATAAGTATAAAATATTTGGATGAGCAGTGACAGAGCAGCTAAGATGCAACAGATAGTAAAGGATACAGTATACATTATATACATATGTGATGAGCAATGCGAGATATGTAAACATTCTTAAAGTGGCATTATTAAAGAGACTAGTGTTACATTTATTAAAGTGGCCAATGATATCAAGTCTGTAGGTAGGCAGCAGCCTCTCTGTGCTAGTGATGGCTGTTTAACAATCTGATGGCCTTGAGATAGAGGCTGTTTTTCAGTCTCTGTCCCAGCTTTGATGCACCTGTACTGACCTCGCCTTTTGGATGTTAGCGGGGTGAACAGGCAGTGGCTCGGGTGGTTGTTGTCCTTGATAGTCTTTTTTGCCTTCCTGTGACATCGGGTGTTGTAGGTGTCCTGGAGGGCAGGTAGTTTGCCCCTCAGTGATGCGTTGTGCAGACAGCACCACCCTCTGGAGAGCCCTGCGGTTGTGGCCGGTTCAGTTGCTGTACCAGGCGGTAAGGGTTTTCGGGGACAAGCCACATTTTTCAGCGTCCTGAGGTTGAAGAGGCGCTGTTGCATGGACCATTTCAGTTTGTTGTGATATGTACACCGAACTTTACACCTTCTCCACTGCTGTCCCTTCGATGTGGATTGGGGGTGCTCCCTTTGCTGTTCCCTGAAGTCCACAATCATTTCCTTTGTTTTGTTGATGTTGAGTGAGAGGTTGTTTTCCTGCTCTCACCTCCATCCTGTAGGCCGTCTCGTCGTTGTTGGTAATCAAGGCTACCACTGTTGTGTCGTCTGCATGGCCACACAGTCATGGGTGAACAGGGAGTACAGGAGAGGGCTGAGAACGCACCCTTGTGGGGCCCCGGTGTTGAGGGTCAGCGGAGTGGAGATGTTGTTTCCTACCTTCACCACCTGGGGTCGGTCCGCCAGGAAGTCCAGGGCCCAGTTGCACAGGGTGGGGCCAAGACCCAGGGTCTCGAGCTTGATGACGAGTTTGGAGGGTACTATGGTGTTGAATGATGAGCTGTGGTCAATGAACAGCATTCTTACATAGGTATTCCTCTTGTCCAGATGGGATAGGGCAGTGTGTAGTGTGATGGCGATTGCATCGTCTGTGGACCTATTAGGGCGGTAAGCAAATTGGAGTGGGTCTAGGGTGTCAGGTAGGGTGGAGGTGATATGATTCTTGACTAGTCTCTCAAAGCACTTCATGATGACAGAAGTGAGTGCTACGGGGCAATAGTCGTTTAGCTCAATTACCTTAGCTTTCTTGGGTATAGGAACAATGGTGGCCATCTTGAAGCATGTGGGGACAGCAGACTGGGATAGGGAGAGATTGAATATGTCCATAAACACACCAGCCAGCTGGTCTGCGCATGCTCCAAGGATGAAGTTAGGGATGCCGTCTGGGAAGGCAGCCTTGCGAGGATTAACACGTTTAAATCTTTTACTCACTTTGGCCACGGAGAAGGAGAGCCCACAGACTTTGGCAGTGGGCCCTGTCAGTGACACTGTATTGTCCTCAAAGCGAGCAAAGAAGTTGTTTAATTTGTCTGGGAGCAAGACGTCGATGTCCGCGACGGGGCTGGTTTTCTTTTTGTAATCCGTGATTGACTGTAGACCCTGCCACATACCTCTTGTGTCTGAGCCGTTGAATTGCGACTCCACTTTGTCTCCATACTGACGCTTTGCTTGTTTGATTGCCTTACGGAGGGAATATACTGTATGTATTCGGTCATGTTTCCAGTTAGCTTGCCATGATTAAATGGGGTGGTACATGCTCACTGCACAGTTTGAAGCGAAGCTGCCATCTCCATTGGCGCGATCTTGCATTATACTAAAATTATGTGTCTTGTGATTTATATTTTACGACTGAATCATTTAAAAATAATTTCAAAGGTAGCAGTGAAAAAGATAGAAAGACGCTTTAAATGTTGTATGACTTTACACACACACAACCCCTTCGAACCCTATCCCTACACCTTCTACCCTACACCTTCTACCCTACACCTTCTACCCTACACCTTCTACCCTACACCTTCTACCCTACACCTTCTACCCTACACCTTCTACCCTACACCTTCTATCCTACACCTTCTACCCTACACCTTCTATCCCTACACCTTCTACCCTACACCTTCTACCCTACACCTTCTATCGCTACACCTTCTATCCCTACACCTTCTACCCTACACCTTCTATCCCTACACCTTCTACCCTACACCTTCTATCCCTACACCTTCTATCCCTACACCTTCTACCCTACACCTTCTACCCTACACCTTCTATCCCTACACCTTCTATCCCTACACCTTCTATCCCTACACCTTCTATCCCTACACCTTCTATCCCTACACCTTCTATCCCTACACCTTCTACCCTACACCTTCTATCCCTACACCTTCTACCCTACACCTTCTATCCCTACACCTTCTATCCCTACACCTTCTACCCTACACCTTCTACCCTACACCTTCTATCCCTACACCTTCTATCCCTACACCTTCTATCCCTACACCTTCTACCCTACACCTTCTACCCTACACCTTCTATCCCTACACCTTCTATCCCTACACCTTCTATCCCTACACCTTCTACCCTACACCTTCTATCCCTACACCTTCTACCCTACACCTTCTATCCCTACACCTTCTATCCCTACACCTTCTACCCTACACCTTCTACCCTACACCTTCTATCCCTACACCTTCTACCCTACACCTTCTATCCCTACACCTTCTATCCCTACACCTTCTACCCTACACCTTCTATCCCTACACCTTCTACCCTACACCTTCTACCCTACACCTTCTACCCTACACCTTCTATCCCTACACCTTCTACCCTACACCTTCTACCCTACACCTTCTATCCCTACACCTTCTACCCTACACCTTCTACCCTACACCTTCTACCCTACACCTTCTACCCTACACCTTCTATCCTACACCTTCTACCCTACACCTTCTACCCTACACCTTCTATCCCTACACCTTCTACCCTACACCTTCTACCCTACACCTTCTACCCTACACCTTATACCCTACACCTTCTACCCTACACCTTCTACCCTACACCTTCTACCCTACACCTTCTACCCTACACCTTCTATCCCTACACCTTCTACCCTACACCTTCTACCCTACACCTTCTACCCTACACCTTCTACCCTACACCTTCTACCTCTACACCTTCTACCCTACACCTTCTACCCTACACCTTCTACCTCTACACCTTCTACCTCTACACCTTCTACCCTACACCTTCTATCCCTACACCTTCTACCCTACACCTTCTACCCTACACCTTCTACCCTACACCTTCTACCCTACACCTTCTATCCCTACACCTTCTACCCTACACCTTCTACCCTACACCTTCTACCCTACACCTTCTATCCCTACACCTTCTACCCTACACCTTCTACCCTACACCTTCTATCCTACACCTTCTACCCTACACCTTCTATCCCTACACCTTCTACCCTACACCTTCTACCCTACACCTTCTATCCCTACACCTTCTATCCCTACACCTTCTATCCCTACACCTTCTACCTCTACACCTTCTACCCTACACCTTCTACCCTACACCTTCTATCCCTACACCTTTTATCCCTACACCTTCTATCCCTACACCTTCTATCCTACACCTTCTACCCTACACCTTCTATCCCTACACCTTCTACCCTACACCTTCTACCCTACACCTTCTATCGCTACACCTTCTATCCCTACACCTTCTATCCCTACACCTTCTACCTCTACACCTTCTACCCTACACCTTCTACCCTACACCTTCTATCCCTACACCTTCTACCCTACACCTTCTACCCTACACCTTCTATCCCTACACCTTCTACCCTACACCTTCTACCCTACACCTTCTATCCCTACACCTTCTACCCTACACCTTCTATCCCTACACCTTCTACCCTACACCTTCTATCCCTACACCTTCTATCCCTACACCTTCTATCCCTACACCTTCTATCCCTACACCTTCTACCCTACACCTTCTACCCTACACCTTCTACCCTACACCTTCTACCCTACACCTTCTATCCCTACACCTTCTACCCTACACCTTCTATCCCTACACCTTCTATCCCTACACCTTCTACCCTACACCTTCTACCCTACACCTTCTACCCTACACCTTCTACCCTACACCTTCTACCCTACACCTTCTATCCCTACACCTTCTACCCTACACCTTCTACCCTACACCTTCTACCCTACACCTTCTATCCCTACACATTCTACCTCTACACCTTCTACGCTACACCTTCTACCCTACACCTTCTATCCCTACACCTTCTACCCTACACCTTCTACCCTACACCTTCTACCCTACACCTTCTACCCTACACCTTCTATCCCTACACCTTCTACCCTACACCTTCTATCCCTACACCTTCTATCCCTACACCTTCTACCTCTACACCTTCTACCTCTACAACTTCTATCCCTACACCTTCTATCCCTACACCTTCTACCCTACACCTTCTACCTCTACACCTTCTATCCCTACACCTTCTACCCTACACCTTCTACCTCTACACCTTCTACCCTACACCTTCTATCCCTACACCTTCTACCCTACACCTTCTACCCTACACCTTCTACCTCTACACCTTCTACCTCTACACCTTCTACCCTACACCTTCTATCCCTACACCTTCTACCTCTACACCTTCTACCTCTACACCTTCTACCCTACACCTTCTACCCTACACCTTCTACCCTACACCTTCTATCCCTACACCTTCTACCCTACACATTCTACCCTACACCTTCTATCCCTACACCTTCTACCCTACACCTTCTACCCTACACCTTCTACCCTACACCTTCTACCCTATACCTTCTATCCCTACACCTTCTACCCTACACCTTCTACCCTACACCTTCTACCCTATACCTTCTATCCCTATACCTTCTACCCTACACCTTCTATCCCTACACCTTCTACCCTGCACCTTCTATCCCTACACCTTCTACCCTACACCTTCTACCCTACACCTTCTACCATATACCTTCTACCCTACACCTTCTACCCTACACCTTCTACCATATACCTTCTACCCTACACCTTCTATCCCTACAACTTCTACCCTACACATTCTACCCTACACCTTCTATCCCTACACCTTCTACCCTACACCTTCTACCCTACACCTTCTATCCCTACACCTTCTACCCTACACCTTCTATCCCTACACCTTCTATCCCTACACCTTCTACCCTACACCTTCTACCCTACACCTTCTACCCTACACCTTCTATCCCTACACCTTCTACCCTACACCTTCTATCCCTACACCTTCTATCCCTACACCTTCTATCCCTACACCTTCTACCCTACACCTTCTATCCCTACACCTTCTACCCTACACCTTCTACCTCTACACCTTCTACCTCTACACCTTCTACCCTACACCTTCTATCCCTACACCTTCTACCCTACACCTTCTACCCTACACCTTCTACCCTACACCTTCTACCTCTACACCTTCTACCTCTACACCTTCTACCCTACACCTTCTACCCTACACCTTCTATCCCTACACCTTCTACCTCTACACCTTCTACCTCTACACCTTCTACCCTACACCTTCTACCCTACACCTTCTATCCCTACACCTTCTACCCTACACATTCTACCCTACACCTTCTATCCCTACACCTTCTACCCTACACCTTCTACCCTACACCTTCTACCCTATACCTTCTATCCCTATACCTTCTACCCTACACCTTCTATCCCTACACCTTCTACCCTACACCTTCTATCCCTACACCTTCTACCCTACACCTTCTACCCTACACCTTCTACCATATACCTTCTACCCAACACCTTCTACCCTATACCTTCTACCCTATACCTTCTACCCTATACCTTCTACCCTACACCTTCTACCCTACACCTTCTACCCTACACCTTCTACCCTATATCTTCTACCTCTACACCTTCTACCCTACACCTTCTACCTCTACACCTTCTACCCTACACCTTCTACCCTACACCTTCTACCCTACACCTTCTACCCTACACCTTCTACCCTACACCTTCTACCCTACACCTTCTACCCTATACCTTCTACCCTACACCTTCTACCCTATACCTTCTACCCTACACCTTCTACCCTACACCTTTTACCCTATACCTTCTACACTATACCTTCTACACTATACCTTCTACCCTACACCTTCTACCCTATATCTTCTACCCTGCACCTTCTACCCTACAACTTCTGCCCTACACCTTCTACCCTACACCTTCTACCCTATACCTTCTACACTATACCTTCTACACTATACATTCTACCTCTACACCTTCTACCCTATATCTTCTCCCCTGCACCTTCTACCCTACAACTTCTACCCTACACCTTCTACCCTACACCTTCTACCCTATACCTTCTACCTCTACACCTTCTACCCTACACCTTCTACGCTACACCTTCTACCCTATATCTTCTACCTCTACACCTTCTACCCTACACCTCTACCCTACACCTTCTACCCTACACCTTCAACCTCTACACCTTCTACCCTACACCTTCTACCCTATACCTTCTAACCCTATCCCTACACCTTCTACCCTACACCTTCTACCCTATACCTTTTAACCCTATCCCTACACCTTCTACCCTATACCTTCTAACCCTATCCCTACACCTTCTACCCTACACCTTCTACCCTATACCTTCTATCCCTATACCTTCTACCCTACACCTTCTATCCCTACACCTTCTACCCTACACCTTCTATCCCTACACCTTCTACCCTACACCTTCTACCCTACACCTTCTACCATATACCTTCTACCCTACACCTTCTACCCTACACCTTCTACCCTACGCCTTCTACCATATACCTTCTACCCTACACCTTCTACCCCTACAACTTCTACCCTACACATTCTACCCTACACCTTCTACCATACACCTTCTACCCTATATCTTCTACCCTACACCTTCTACCCTACACCTTCTACCTCTACACCTTCTACCCTACACCTTCTACCCTACACCTTCTACCCTGCACCTTCTACCCTACACCTTCTACCCTACACCTTCGACCCTACACCTTCTACCCTATACCTTCTACCTCTACACCTTCTACCCTATATCTTCTACCCTGCACCTTCTACCCTACACCTTCTACCCTACACATTCTACCCTATACCTTCTACACTATACCTTCTACACTATACCTTCTACCTCTACACCTTCTACCCTATATCTTCTACCCTGCACCTTCTACCCTACAACTTCTGCCCTACACCTTCTACCCTACACCTTCTACCCTATACCTTCTACACTATACCTTCTACACTATACATTCTACCTCTACACCTTCTACCCTATATCTTCTACCCTGCACCTTCTACCCTACAACTTCTACCCTACACCTTCTACCCTACACCTTCTACCCTACACCTTCTACCCTATACCTTCTACCTCTACACCTTCTACCCTACACCTTCTACGCTACACCTTCTACCCTATATCTTCTACCTCTACACCTTCTACCCTACACCTTCTACCCTACACCTTCTACCCTACACCTTCTACCTCTACACCTTCTACCCTACACCGTCTACCCTATACCTTCTAACCCTATCCCTACACCTTCTACCCTACACCTTCTACCCTATACCTTTTAACCCTATCCCTACACCTTCTACCCTATACCTTCTAACCCTATCCCTACACCTTCTACCCTACACCTTCTACCCTATACCTTTCTACATCTACACCTTCTACCCTACACCTCCTACCCTACACCTTCTACCCTATACCTTCTACCCTACACCTTCTACCTTACACCTTCTACCCTACACCTTCTACCCTAAACCGTCTAACCTACACCTTCTACCCTACACCTTCTAACCTACACCTTCTACCCTACACCTTTTACCTCTACACCTTCTACCCTACACCTTCTACCCTACACCTTCTACCCTATACCTTCTACCCTACACCTTCTACCCTACACCTTCTACCTCTACACCTTCTACCCTACACCGTCTAACCTACACCTTCTACCCTACACCTTCTACCCTACACCTTCTACCCTATACCTTCTACCCTACACCTTCTACCTCTACACCTTCTACCCTACACCTTCTACCCTACACCTTCTACCCTACACCTTTTACCTCTACACCTTCTACCCTACACCTTCTACCCTACACCTTCTACCCTATACCTTCTACCCTACACCTTCTACCCTACACCTTCTACCTCTACACCTTCTACCCTACACCGTCTAACCTACACCTTCTACCCTACACCTTTTACCCCATACCTTCTACCCCACACCTTCTACCTCTACACCTTCTACCCTACACCTTCTACCCTACACCTTCTACCCTACACCTTCTACCTCTACACCTTCTACCTCTACACCTTCTACCCTACACCTTCTACCCTACACCTTCTATCCCTACACCTTCTAACCCTACACCTTCTACCCTACACCTTCTACCCTACACCTTCTACCCCTACACCTTCTACCCCTACACCTTCTACCCTACACCTTCTACCCTACACCTTCTACCTCTACAGCTTCTACCCTACACCTACACATTCTACCCTACACCTTCTACCCTACACCTTCTACCCTACACCTTCTACACCTACACCGTCTACCCTACACCTTCTACCCCTACACCTACACCTTCTATCCCTACACCTTCTACCCTACACCTTCTACACGTACACCTTCTAACCTACACCTTCTACACCTACACCATCTACCCCACACCTTCTACACCTACACCTTCTACCGCTACACCTACACCTTCTACCCCACACCTTCTACAACTTCTACCCCTACACCTTCTACCCCTACCCCTACACATTCTACCCCTACACCTTCTACCCTACACCTACACCTTCTACCCTACACCTTCTACCCCTACACCTACACCTTCTACCCCTACACCTTCTACACCTTCTACCCTACACCTTCTACACCCACGCCTTCTACCCCTACACCCACACCTTCTACCCTACACCTTCTACCCCTACACCTTCTACCCCTACACCTTCTACCCTACACCTTCTACACCCACACCTTTTACCCCTACACCCACACCTTCTACCCCTACACCTTCTATCCTACACCTTCTACCCCTACACCCACACTTTCTACCCCTACACCCACAATTTCTACCCCTACACCTTCTATCCCTACACCCACACCTTCTACCCTACACCTTCTATCCCTACACCTTCTATCCCTACACCTTCTACCTCTACACCTTCTACCTCTACACCTTCTATCCCTACACCTTCTACCCTACCCTTCTACCCTACACCTTCTACACCTACACCATCTACCCTACACCTTCTACCCCTACACCTACACCTTCTACCCCTACACCTTCTATCCCTACACCTTCTACCCTACACCTTCTACACGTACACCTTCTAACCTACACCTTCTACACCTACACCATCTACCCCACACCTTCTACACCTACACCTTCTACCGCTACACCTACACCTTCTACCCTACACCTTCTACAACTTCTACCCTACACCTTCTACCCTATACCTTCTATCCCTACACCTTCTACCCTACACCTTCTACCCTACACCTTCTACCCCTACACCTTCTACCCTACACCTTCTACACCCACACCTTTTACCCCTACACCCACACCTTCTACCCCTACACCTTCTATCCTACACCTTCTACCCCTACACCCACACTTTCTACCCCTACACCCACACTTTCTACCCCTACACCTTCTAGCCCTACACCCACACCTTCTACCCTACACCTTCTATCCCTACACCTTCTATCCCTACACCTTCTACCTCTACACCTTCTACCTCTACACCTTCTATCCCTACACCTTCTATCCCTACACCTTCTACCCTACACCTTCTACCTCTACACCTTCTATCCCTACACCTTCTACCCTACACCTTCTACCTCTACACCTTCTACCTCTACACCTTCTACCCTACACCTTCTATCCCTACACCTTCTACCCTACACCTTCTACACACTTCTACCCTACACCTTCTACCTCTACACCTTCTACCCTACACCTTCTACCCTACACCTTCTATCCCTACACCTTCTACCTCTACACCTTCTACCTCTACACCTTCTACCCTACACCTTCTACCCTACACCTTCTACCCTACACCTTCTATCCCTACACCTTCTACCCTACACCTTCTACCCTACACCTTCTATCCCTACACCTTCTACCCTACACCTTCTACCCTACACCTTCTACCCTACACCTTCTACCCTATACCTTCTATCCCTACACCTTCTACCCTACACCTTCTACCCTATACCTTCTATCCCTATACCTTCTACCCTACACCTTCTATCCCTACACCTTCTACCCTACACCTTCTACCCTACACCTTCTATCCCTACACCTTCTACCCTACACCTTCTACCCTACACCTTCTACCATATACCTTCTACCCTACACCTTCTACCCTACACCTTCTACCCTACACCTTCTACCATATACCTTCTACCCTACACCTTCTACCCCTACAACTTCTACCCTACACATTCTACCCTACACCTTCTACCCTACACCTTCTACCCTATATCTTCTACCCTACACCTTCTACCCTACACCTTCTACCTCTACACCTTCTACCCTACACCTTCTACCCTACACCTTCTACCCTGCACCTTCTACCCTACACCTTCTACCCTACACCTTCGACCCTACACCTTCTACCCTATACCTTCTACCTCTACACCTTCTACCCTATATCTTCTACCCTGCACCTTCTACCATACACCTTCTACCCTACACCTTCTACCCTACACCTTCTACCCTACACCTTCTACACTATACCTTCTACACTATACCTTCTACCCTACACCTTCTACCCTATATCTTCTACCCTGCACCTTCTACCCTACAACTTCTACCCTACACCTTCTACCCTACACCTTCTACCCTATACCTTCTACACTATACCTTCTACACTATACCTTCTACCTCTACACCTTCTACCCTATATCTTCTACCCTGCACCTTCTACCCTACAACTTCTACCCTACACCTTCTACCCTACACCTTCTACCCTACACCTTCTACCCTATATCTTCTACCTCTACACCTTCTACCCTACACCTTCTACCCTACACCTTCTACCCTATACCTTCTACCTCTACACCTTCTACCCTACACCTTCTACGCTACACCTTCTACCCTATATCTTCTACCTCTACACCTTCTACCCTACACCTTCTACCTCTACACCTTCTACCCTACACTGTCTACCCTATACCTTCTAACCCTATCCCTACACCTTCTACCCTACACCTTCTACCCTATACATTTTAACCCTATCCCTACACCTTCTACCCTATACCTTCTAACCCTATCCCTACACCTTCTACCCTACACCTTCTACCCTATACCTTCTACATCTACACCTTCTACCCTACACCTCCTACCCTACACCTTCTACCCTATACCTTCTACCCTACACCTTCTACCTTACACCTTCTACCCTACACCTTCTACCCTAAACCGTCTAACCTACACCTTCTACCCTACACCTTTTACCTCTACACCTTCTACCCTACACCTTCTACCCTACACCTTCTACCCTATACCTTCTACCCTACACCTTCTACCCTACACCGTCTAACCTACACCTTCTACCCTACACCTTCTACCCTATACCTTCTACCTCTACACCTTCTACCCTACACCGTCTAACCTACACCTTCTACCCTACACCTTCTACCCTATACCTTCTACCCTACACCTTCTACCTCTACACCTTCTACCCTACACCTTCTACCTCTACACCTTCTACCTCTACACCTTCTACCCTACACCTTCTACCCTACACCTTCTATCCCTACACCTTCTATCCCTACACCTTCTACCCTACACCTTCTACCTCTACACCTTCTACCCTACACCTTCTACCCTACACCTTCTACCCCTACACCTTCTACCCCTACACCTTCTACCCTACACCTTCTACCCTACACCTTCTACCTCTACAGCTTCTACCCTACACCTACACCTTCTATCCCTACACCTTCTACCCTACACCTTCTACACGTACACCTTCTACCCCACACCTTCTACACCTACACCTTCTACCGCTACACCTACACCTTCTACCCTACACCTTCTACAACTTCTACCCTACACCTTCTACCCTATACCTTCTATCCCTACACCTTCTACCCTACACCTTCTACCCTACACCTTCGACCCTACACCTCTACCCTATACCTTCTACCTCTACACCTTCTACCCTATATCTTCTACCCTGCACCTTCTACCCTACACCTTCTACCCTACACCTTCTACCCTATACCTTCTACACTATAGCTTCTACACTATACCTTCTACCTCTACACCTTCTACCCTATATCTTCTACCCTGCACCTTCTACCCTACACCTTCTACCCTACACCTTCTACCCTACACCTTCTACCCTATACCTTCTACACTATACCTTCTACACTATACCTTCTACCCTACACCTTCTACCCTACACCTTCTACCCTATATCTTCTACCTCTACACCTTCTACCCTACACCTTCTACCCTACACCTTCTACCCTATACATTCTACCTCTACACCTTCTACCCTACACCTTCTACCCTACACCTTCTACCCTATATCTTCTACCTCTACACCTTCTACCCTACACCTTCTACCCTACACCTTCTACCTCTACACCTTCTACCCTACACCTTCTACCCTATACCTTCTAACCCTATCCCTACACCTTCTACCCTACACCTTCTACCCTATACCTTTTAACCCTATCCCTACACATTCTACCCTATACCTTCTAACCCTATCCCTACACCTTCTACCCTACACCTTCTACCCTACACCTTCTACCCTACACCTTCTACCTCTACACCTTCTACCCTACACCTTCTACACTATACCTTATACCATACACCTTCTACCTTACACCTTCTACCCTACACCTTCTACCCTAAACCGTCTAACCTACACCTTCTACCCTACACCTTCTAACCTACACCTTCTACCCTACACCTTTTACCTCTACACCTTCTACCCTACACCTTCTACCCTACACCTTCTACCCTATACCTTCTACCCTACACCTTCTACCCTACACCTTCTACCTCTACACCTTCTACCCTACACCGTCTAACCTACACCTTCTACCCTACTCTTTCTACCCTACACCTTCTACCCTATACCTTCTACCCTACACCTTCTACCTCTACACCTTCTACCCTACACCTTCTACCCTACACCTTTTACCTCTACACCTTCTACCCTACACCTTCTACCCTACACCTTCTACCCTATACCTTCTACCCTACACCTTCTACCCTACACCTTCTACCTCTACACCTTCTACCCTACACCGTCTAACCTACACCTTCTACCCTACACCTTCTACCCTATACCTTCTACCCTACACCTTCTACCCTACACCTTCTACCCTACACCTTCTACCTCTACACCTTCTACCCTACACCTTCTACCCTACACCTTCTATCCCTACACCTTCTATCCCTACACCTTCTACCCTACACCTTCTACCTCTACACCTTCTACCCTACACCTTCTACCCTACACCTTCTACCCCTACACCTTCTACCCCTACACCTTCTACCCTACACCTTCTACCCTACACCTTCTACCTCTACAGCTTCTACCCTACACCTACACCTTCTACCCTACCCCTTCTACCCTACACCTTCTACACCTACACCATCTACCCTACACCTTCTACCCCTACACCTACACCTTCTACCCCTACACCTTCTATCCCTACACCTTCTACCCTACACCTTCTACACGTACACCTTCTAACCTACACCTTCTACACCTACACCATCTACCCCACACCTTCTACACCTACACCTTCTACCGCTACACCTACACCTTCTACCCTACACCTTCTACAACTTCTACCCCTACACCTTCTACCCCTACCCCTACACATTCTACCCCCTACACCTTCTACCCTACACCTACACCTTCTACCCTACACCTTCTACCCCTACACCTACACCTTCTACCCCTACACCTTCTACACCTACACCTTCTACCCTACACCTTCTAAACCCACGCCTTCTACCCCTACACCCACACCTTCTACCCTACACCTTCTACCCCTACACCTTCTACCCCTACACCTTCTACCCTACACCTTCTACACCCACACCTTTTACCCCTACACCCACACCTTCTACCCCTACACCTTCTATCCTACACCTTCTACCCCTACACCCACACTTTCTACCCCTACACCCACACTTTCTACCCCTACACCTTCTAGCCCTACACCCACACCTTCTACCCTACACCTTCTACCCCTACACCTTCTACACCCACACCTTCTACCCCTACACCCCCTACCCCCACACACTCTACGCCCACACCCCTACCCCCACACCCCCTACGCCCACACCCCCTACCACCACAACCTCTATGCCCACACCCCCTACGACCACAGTGTCCAACAAGCTTTCTCTACCCTTAACCTTGTTCTGAACACCTCCAAAACAAAGGTCATGTGGTTTGGTAAGAAGAATGCCCCTCTCCCCACAGGTGTGATTACTACCTCTGAGGGTTTAGAGCTTGAGGTAGTCACCTCATACAAGTACTTGGGAGTATGGCTAGACAGTAAACTGTCCTTCTCTCAGCACATATCAGAGCTGCCGGCTAAAGTTAAATCTAGACTTGGTTTCCTTTATCGTAATCGCTCCTCTACCCCAGCCGCCAAACTAACCCTGATTCAGATGACCCTCCTACCCATGCTAGATTACAGAGACATAATTTATAGATCGGCAGGTAAGGGTGCTCTTGAGCGGCTAGATGTTCTTTACCATTCGGCCATCAGATTTGCCACCAATGCTCCTTATAGGACACATCACTGCCCAGCGTCGTCCGGGTTTGGCCCCGGTAGGCCGTCATTGTAAATTAGAATTTGTTCTTAACCCCCCCCCACTGACTAGTTAAATAAAGGTTACATAACATAAAAATACCCCCCACTGACCCCACTGACCCCCCACCCCATACTGCTATCCATTAGTGTACTCACCAGGGACAGACGTACCCAGCGCCACGAACACCATGGCAGTGACGGAGTCCTTCAGCCCGATGGTGCAGCCAAAGTGAGAGGCCAGATCTCCGATCACTGCGGTCAGCATGCCGATGATGACGATGGAGATGAAGAAGCAGGCCCAGCCGTTCAGGTAGTCCGTGGGAGGAACACAGGCGAACAGCACCTAATATTAATAATAATAATAATTCCATTAATAATAATAATTATAATAATATGAGTAATAATCATATTAATATGAATAACAATTAGAATAATATGAATAGTATTATTCATGGTAATATAAATATGAATAATATGAATATGAATAACAATTTGAATAATATTATGAATAATAATCAAATGAATATTATATTATTATTACTATTATTATAGTAGTATTCATAATAATATTTATAATAATCATATGAATATTATATTATTATTACTATTATTATAGTAGTATTCATAATAATATTTATAATAATCATATGAATATTATATTATTATTACTATTATTATAGTAGTATTCATAATAATATTTATAATAATCATATGAATATTATATTATTATTACTATTATTATAGTAGTATTCATAATAATTATATTAATAATAATATGTATAATAATATGCATAATAATATCATTCATAATAATAGTAATAGTATTCATAATAATATGAATATGAATAACAATTTGAATAATATGAATAGTATTATGAATAATAATCATATGAATATTATATTATTATTACTATTATTATAGTAGTATTAATAATAATAATAATATTAATATGAATAATAATAGGAATAATAATATAATTTATAATAATTGAATATTATATTATTATTATTATTTTATTATTTTATGAATATTATTAGTATTCATAATAATATGAATAATAATAATAATATGAATAATAATAATTTAACACTTTACTATAGGTGTCCTTATGAATGCATTCATAAAGCCCTTATAACAACTACATAACACATCGTAACATGTGTCAGTAGCCATCGTTAACAGTTATTAATAGTTATGAGTAATGGCACTAAAGTGTTACTAATAACATTTAGCAGATGTTTTTATCTAAAGGGACTTACAGTCATGTGCGCATTTTACATATGGGAGGTCACGGGAATCGAACCCACGACCCTCGGCGTTGCAAAAACCCATGCTCTACCATCTGAGCTACAGAGGACCACCAACTCTACTCACCTTCCAGAAGACGGTGAGGAAGTGCATGACGTAGTCACAACAAGACGGAAGACGCTCTTCACCGGAGTCTTCCTCATCCTCGTCTCCTGGGGACAAGGGAGGGGGAGGGGGAGGAGAAGAATGGAGGGAGGGAGGGAGGGGGTTGGAGAGATGGCAGGAGGGAGGAGCAGAGGAGAGGAGAGATGGAGGGAGGTAGGAGCAGAGGAGAGGAGAGATGGAGGGAGGGAGGAGCAGAGGAGAGATGGCAGGAGGGAGGAGCAGAGGAGAGATGGAGGGAGGAGCAGAGGAGAGGAGAGATGGAGGGAGGGAGGAGCAGAGGAGAGGAGAGATGGAGCGAGGGAGGAGCAGAGGAGAGGAGAGATGGAGCAAGGGAGGAGCAGAGGAGAGGAGAGATGGAGGGAGGGAGGAGCAGAGGAGAGATGGCAGGAGGGAGGAGCAGAGGAGAGATGGCGGGAGGGAGGAGCAGAGGAGAGATGGAGGGAGGAGCAGAGGAGAGGAGAGATGGCGGGAGGGAGGAGCAGAGGAGAGATGGCGGGAGGGAGGAGCAGAGGAGAGGAGAGATGGAGGGAGGGAGGAGCAGAGGAGAGGAGAGATGGAGGGAGGGAGGAGCAGAGGAGAGATGGTGGGAGGGAAGAGGAGAGGAGAGATGGAGGGAGGGAGGAGCAGAGGAGAGGAGAGATGGAGGGAGGGAGGGAGGAGCAGAGGAGAGATGGAGGGAGGAGCAGAGGAGAGGAGAGATGGCGGGAGGGAGGAGCAGAGGAGAGATGGCGGGAGGGAGGAGCAGAGGAGAGGAGAGATGGAGGGAGGGAGGAGCAGAGGAGAGGAGAGATGGAGGGAGGGAGGAGCAGAGGAGAGATGGTGGGAGGGAAGAGGAGAGGAGAGATGGAGGGAGGAGCAGAGGAGAGGAGAGATGGAGGGAGGGAGGAGCAGAGGAGAGATGGAGGGAGGGAGGAGCAGAGGAGAGGAGAGATGGAGGGAGGAGCAGAGGAGAGATGGAGGGAGGGAGGAGCAGAGGAGAGGAGAGATGGAGGCAGGGAGGAGCAGAGGAGAGGAGAGATGGAGGGAGGGAGGAGCAGAGGAGAGATGGTGGGAGGGAAGAGGAGAGATGGAGGGAGGAGCAGAGGAGAGATGGTGGGAGGGAAGAGGAGAGGAGAGATGGAGGGAGGAGCAGAGGAGAGGAGAGATGGAGGGAGGGAGGGAGGAGGGGAGATGGAGGGACGGAGGAGCAGAGGAGAGGAGAGATGGAGGGAGGGAGGGAGGAGCAGTGGAGAGATGGAGGGAGGGAGGAGCAGAGGAGAGGAGAGATGGAGGGAGGAGCAGAGGAGAGGAGAGATGGCAGGAGGGAGGAGCAGAGGAGAGATGGCAGGAGGGAGGAGCAGAGGAGAGGAGAGATGGAGGGAGGGAGGAGCAGAGGAGAGATGGAGGGAGGGAGGAGCAGAGGAGAGGAGAGATGGAGGGAGGAGCAGAGGAGAGGAGAGATGGAGGGAGGAGCAGAGGAGAGATGGAGGGAGGAGCAGAGGAGAGATGGAGGGAGGGAGGAGCAGAGGAGAGGAGAGATGGAGGAGCAGAGGAGAGGAGAGATGGAGGGAGGAGCAGAGGAGAGGAGAGATGGAGGGAGGGAGGAGCATTGGAGAGGAGAGATGGAGGCAGGGAGGAGCAGAGGAGAGGAGAGAGATGGAGGGAGGGAGGAGCAGAGGAGAGATGGTGGGAGGGAAGAGGAGAGATGGAGGGAGGAGCAGAGGAGAGATGGTGGGAGGGAAGAGGAGAGGAGAGATGGAGGGAGGAGCAGAGGAGAGGAGAGATGGAGGGAGGGAGGGAGGAGGGGAGATGGAGGGACGGAGGAGCAGAGGAGAGGAGAGATGGAGGGAGGGAGGGAGAGCAGTGGAGAGATGGAGGGAGGGAGGAGCAGAGGAGAGGAGAGATGGAGGGAGGAGCAGAGGAGAGGAGAGATGGCAGGAGGGAGGAGCAGAGGAGAGATGGCAGGAGGGAGGAGCAGAGGAGAGGAGAGATGGAGGGAGGGAGGAGCAGAGGAGAGATGGAGGGAGGGAGGAGCAGAGGAGAGGAGAGATGGAGGGAGGAGCAGAGGAGAGATGGAGGGAGGAGCAGAGGAGAGATGGAGGGAGGAGCAGAGGAGAGATGGAGGGAGGGAGGAGCAGAGGAGAGGAGAGATGAGATGGAGGAGCAGAGGAGAGGAGAGATGGAGGGAGGAGCAGAGGAGAGGAGAGATGGAGGGAGGGAGGAGCAGAGGAGAGGAGAGATGGAGGGAGGGAGGAATAGAGGAGAGGAGAGATGGAGGGAGGAGGAGAGGAGAGATGGAGGGAGGAGGAGAGGAGAGATGGAGGGAGGGAGGAATAGAGGAGAGGAGAGATGGAGGGAGGAGGAGAGGAGAGATGGAGGGAGGAGCAGAGGAGAGATGGAGGGAGGGAGGAGGGATGAAGAGGAGGAGGAGTACCAGGTAGGGACAGTAAAGGGAGGAGTGGGGAGGAGAGATGGCGGGAGGGAGGAGGGATGAAGAGGAGGAGAAAGAACAACAGGAACAGGAGGGAAGAGTAGAGGAAGAGTAGAGGAAGAGTAGAAACAGTAGTTGGTAGAGTGATAGAGTAGATGAATAGAGCGAGAAGGGAGGACGGATGACATCAAGAGGAAGGAAGACAATCATTTAACTTACATTGTGATACATTGAGTAATATTTCATAAGAGCAGATGGTTGTATTTCATAGTGACATCCTGGTTCCCGGCGTGTTTAACCCACTCTAAGAAGACTCACATACCCTCACACTGAACTATTAGGATGGGACAGGAAGAGGAATGACAACACCTGCCACTACTGAACATCTCAATTAAGTGATCTTGTTATATGTAACAAAGCTAAAACCTTGTACAGTCCAACTCTATACATTCACAAGGCCATTAGGGGCCCTCAGCAGGCCGTTAGGGCCACTAATGGCCTGCCGAGGGCCCCTAATGGCCTACTGAGAGACCCTAATGGCCTGATTAGGGCCTGTCTAATGGCCTGCCGAGGGCCCCTAATGGCCTGCCGAGGGCCCCTAACGGCCTGCCGAGGGCCTGAGCAGAGTGAGGGCCTTCCAGTTCACTGAGCAGAGTGAGGGCCTTCCAGTTCACTGAGCAGAGTGAGGGCCTTCCAGTTCACTGACCAGAGTGAGGGCCTTCCATGATTTTACTGTGTGGAGAAAACTGGACGTCTTTCTCAATTCATCTTTCCTTGATTTGATTCCTCATATCCTCTTTCCTCGCCTCCTTCTCAAAATGAAGGGCAGGATCTGAGGGGATGGAGATGTTTCCCTCCAATGTGTTTTGAGAAGGAGGAAGAGGAAAGAAGCATTGAGAAACAGCCGGAAACAGCCAGAGTATCACTTCATGTTGCTCGGTAGAAGCTGGAGAAGCTCTGCCTACAGCAGAAATGGGTGACATGGTTTCAGACAGTCTGTCTAGGACCGTCGACAGGGCTGATTGGTAGATCTTCACACAACAAAGATCCTATAGTCAGACTCAAAGTCACTTAGACAAGGTGACAAAACAACAATGTTTCTGTGAGTGGGAAGATGGCCCGAATACAGAAAACATATCCAACCTGTCTCTTTTATAAAGCCAAACGCAAAGCTAAACAAATAAACAACACACGTATTAATTTCAGATTTTTGTCAAATCTAACAATTATGACGACGATTAACAATCAAAGATCCACATTTTTAATGTCACTGTATTTTTTTATATATATATATATATATATTTTTTAAACCTTTATTTAACCAGGCAAGTCAGTTAAGAACATTTATTTTCAGTGATGGCCTAGGAACAGCGGGTTAACTGCCTTGTTCAGGGGCAGAACGACAGATTTGTACCTTGTCAGCTCAGGGATTCGCAGTTGCAACCTTTCGGTTACCCTGCCTCCCATTGTATTTACCTAGCCTGGTCCCTGTTTGTGCTAACATTCCAGACCTTTTCATGACGCGTGGCAAATAGTGGAATGTTAGCAAAACAGTTATGTTAACCAGTCTAGTATTTACCATCTTCCTTTGAGTTATCTGACCACCAAATGGTGCCCCCTAGAGTGTGGTATGTGCGGTGCAGGAGCTGGAGCTGGTTTTTACCTGCACTGACTGTGATGGCCTCCATGAACTGTTGTCTCCAGGAGTTGGTGCCCACCACCAGAGCCAGGTTGGTCTTCTTTATCAGCTTATCCACCGTATTCTGAGGGAAACACACACCATAGAAAGACAGAGTTTTAAACACACAAAAAAATATGTTTTAAGTGAGAAGTAGGCAAGTCTGAAGCTGAAAATTCACATGAACAGGGCACCACAAGGCCTTCACCCATCCTGCTCTACCAAGGTGTTCCAACACACAGCTCTGACAGAGTATTCTGTCAGAAACACAAAAAAGAGAAGACACAAGAATATATAAAACATACAATCTACTTGCAATGAAGCCACTCAACATCACATTAGTCATCTAACAAACTCCCATCCAGAGCGACCCACAGAAACGACCAGGGCCAACGCCCTGCTGAAGGGCACGTCGTCAGATCTCCCACAAGGTCAAAAACGGGAACCCCAACTAGCGACTTATCAGCCACAGGCCCAAGCTCTCAACCACCAGGACACCAGCCCTGAGAGATCTCCCCCACAGTTTCCCAAGAGCTGCCACTCAACAATCCGAGACCTCTCCCAAACCCCCCTCCAGAAAATAAAATAATTCCCCACACCCCAAAACTCCCCCAAATGCACCAATAACCAACGAAATTAACAAAAGAGAGAAAAACGAAGGGTAAAACAGAAAACAGCAATGGAAAAGACCCCGGTTAAAACCCTCCACTAACCCGGACGATGCTGGGCCAATTGTGCACCACCCTATGGGACTCCCAATCACGGCTGGTTGTAATACAGCCTGATATCGAACCAGGGTCTGTAGTGACGCCTCTAGCACGGATATGCAATGCCTTAGACTGCTGTGTCACATATGAATGAGAGTGTGTGTATATGCATGTGCACAAAGATCTGCACAGCATCAGCCTCAGGCAAACCGGCATTAGTTATAACAACACTGCCCCCTCAGTGTCATTCAAATGTACTTTTTATTAGGTTTTATTTTGACTTTATTTTTTGGCTATTTTTTTTTATTTTTTACTTTGACTGTCATTCTATACCTCAGCCCAGCAACTCCACTCCAACCTGTCTCCAGTTCCACATCCCAACCCTCTGCTTCCCTCAGCTCATCCCATCTATCTCCAACCTGTCTCCAACTCCACATCCCAACACTCAGCCCAGCCCATCTATCTCCTATTCCACATCCCAACCCTCAGCTTCCCTCAGCCCATCCCATCTATCTCCAATTCCACATCCCAACCCTCAGCGTCCCTCAGCCCATCCCATCTATCTCCAATTCCACATCCCAACCCTCAGCTTCCCTCAGCCCATCCCATCTATCTCCAATTCCACATCCCAACCCTCAGCGTCCCTCAGCCCATCCCATCTATCTCCAATTCCACATCCCAACCCTCAGCTTCCCTCAGCCCATCCCATCTATCTCCTATTCCACATCCCAACCCTCAGCTTCCCTCAGCCCATCCCATCTATCTCCTATTCCACATCCCAACCCTCAGCTTCCCTCAGCCCATCCCATCTATCTCCAATTCCACATCCCAACCCTCAGCTTCCCTCAGCCCATCCCATCTATCTCCTATTCCACATCCCAACCCTCAGCTTCCCTCAGCCCATCCCATCTATCTCCAATTCCACATCCCAACCCTCAGCGTCCCTCAGCCCATCCCATCTATCTCCAATTCCACATCCCAACCCTCAGCTTCCCTCAGCCCATCCCATCTATCTCCTATTCCACATCCCAACCCTCAGCTTCCCTCAGCCCATCCCATCTATCTCCAATTCCACATCCCAACCCTCAGCTTCCCTCAGCCCATCCCATCTATCTCCTATTCCACATCCCAACCCTCAGCTTCCCTCAGCCCATCCCATCTATCTCCTATTCCACATCCCAACCCTCAGCTTCCCTCAGCCCATCCCATCTATCTCCTATTCCACATCCCAACCCTCAGCTTCCCTCAGCCCATCCCATCTATCTCCTATTCCACATCCCAACCCTCAGCTTCCCTCAGCCCATCCCATCTATCTCCTATTCCACATCCCAACCCTCAGCTTCCCTCAGCCCATCCCATCTATCTCCAGTTCCACATCTCAACCCTCAGCTTCCCTCAGCCCATCCCATCTATCTCCTATTCCACATCCCAACCCTCAGCTTCCCTCAGCCCATCCCATCTATCTCCAGTTCCACATCTCAACCCTCAGCTTCCCTCAGCCCATCCCATCTATCTCCTATTCCACATCCCAACCCTCAGCTTCCCTCAGCCCATGCCATCTATCTCCAGTTCCACATCTCAACCCTCAGCTTCCCTCAGCCCATCCCATCTATCTCCTATTCCACATCCCAACCCTCAGCTTCCCACAGCCCATCCCATCTATCTCCAGTTCCACATCTCAACCCTCAGCTTCCCTCAGCCCATCCCATCTATCTCCTATTCCACATCCCAACCCTCAGCGTCCCTCAGCCCATCCCATCTATCTCCTATTCCACATCCCAACCCTCAGCGTCCCTCAGCCCATCCCATCTATCTCCAGTTCCACATCTCTACCCTCAGCTTCCCTCAGCCCATCCCATCTATCTCCAGTTCCACTTTTCCTTAACCATTTATGGTCTTTAATACAGGGCCGACATACAAGTTCCTTACTTGTTTTCCCTTCTACTTGCCTCTTCCATTTTTTGTGGTAATGCTGCAATTAATTGGTTGTAATTTTGGGTAGAGCAGACATTTCCATATGTCTGTGAGCTGCATGTGTGACATAACTCCCCCAGTCCTATTTATGATATCATTTACAAAAATTATACATTTAAAAAAAATGTTTTTTTGTTCAATTAGTATATTTGAGTTTAACCACAATATTTGTTGTATTATTTGTTCTGTCTTTTAAAGTGGATTACACTGAAATTGAAATCGCAAATAACTGAGTGAGCAGTTGTAATCTGAATAAAGTGAGCAGTTGTAATCTGAATAAAGTGAGAAATTGTAATCTGAATAAAGGGAGAGCTGGTAATCTGAACCAAGGGAGAGGTTGTAATCTGAATACAGTGAGAGGTTGTAACCTGAATAAAGGGAGAGGTTGTAATCTGAATAAAGGGAGAGGTTGTAATCTGAATAAAGGGAGAGGTTGTAATCTGAACCAAGGGAGAGGTTGTAATCTGAATAAAGGGAGAGCTGGTAATCTGAACCAAGGGAGAGGTTGTAATCTGAATACAGTGAGAGGTTGTAACCTGAATAAAGGGAGAGGTTGTAATCTGAATAAAGGGAGAGGTTGTAATCTGAATAAAGGGAGAGGTTGTAATCTGAACCAAGGGAGAGGTTGTAATCTGAATAAAGGGAGAGGTTGTAATCTGAATAAAGGGAGAGGTTGTAATCTGAACCAAGTGAGAGGTTGTAATCTGAATACAATGAGAGGTTGTAACCTGAATAAAGGGAGAGGTTGTAATCTGAATAAAGGGAGAGGTTGTAATCTGAATAAAGGGATAGGTTGTAATCTGAACCAAGGGAGAGGTTGTAATCTGAATAAAGGGAGAGGTTGTAATCTGAATAAAGGGAGAGGTTGTAATCTGAACCAAGTGAGAGGTTGTAATCTGAATACAATGAGAGGTTGTAACCTGAATAAAGGGAGAGTTGTAATCTGAATAAAGGGAGAGGTTTTAATCTGAATAAAGGGAGAGGTTGTAATCTGAACCAAGGGAGAGGTTGTAATCTGAATAAAGGGAGAGGTTGTAATCTGAATACAGGGAGAGGTTGTAATCTGAATAAAGGGAGAGGTTGTAATCTGAATACAGTGAGAGGTTGTAATCTGAATAAAGGGAGAGGTTGTAATCTGAATAAAGGGAGAGGTTGTAATCTGAATAAAGGGAGAGGTTGTAATCTGAATAAAGGGAGAGGTTGTAATCTGAATAAAGGGAGAGGTTGTAATCTGAACAAAGGGAGAGGTTGTAATCTGAACAAAAGGAGAGGTTGTAATCTGAATAAAGGGAGAGGTTGTAATCTGAATAAAGGGAGAGGTTGTAATCTGAACAAAGGGAGAGGTTGTAATCTGAACAAAGGGGGAGGTTGTAATCTGAACAAAGGGAGAGGTTGTAATCTGAACAAAGGTTAGAGGTTGTAATCTGAATAAAGGAGAGGTTGTAATCTGAATAAAGGAAGAGGTTGTAATCTGAAGAAAGGGAAAAAGGCCTTTCTTGAACATGTGGTGAGACATTCTTACTAATTTACTCAAGAACCATTTTGGATTTAAGTATAACTTTTGTATGACTGATGCCTTTAGTGAGAGGTCTAACACTTTAATATTGAATAATTTCTGCCCTCTGAATTCATATTCATTATATAAATAGGCCCTTTACATTTTGTCTGGCTTGCCATTCCAAATCAAATTTTATATTTTTTGTTAATATCATTTTAAAAGCAGGTCACTAGGTGTAGGCAAAACCATATGCAAATAGGTAAACTGTGATATAACTAAAGAGTTAATCAGGGTGATTTTTCCACAAATAGCCAGGTATTTTCCTTTCCATGGTAGCAAGATCTTACCTATTTTTGCTAACTTTCTATAAAAATGTATTGGAGTGAGATCATTTCTTTCTTTCGGGATTTGTTTACCGACTATGTCCACATCCCCGTCAGACCATTTTATTGGTAAACTGCACGGTAATGTAAAAGTTAAATTTTTTAGTGATCCAATACGTAATATAGTACACTTATAATAATTTGGTTTTAATCCAGAGAGGTTAGAAAAAGTATCTAGATCCTCTATGAGGTCGTGGAGGGATTCTAGTTGTGGTTTTAAAAGAAAACAGGAATCACCAGCGTCCAATGACACCTTTGTTTTTAAACCCTGGATTTCTAATCCCTTAATATTATTGTTGGATCTTATTTTAACAGCTGACATTTCCATGGCAATAATAAATAGATATGCCGATAGTGGACAACCTTGTTTTACTCCTCTTGGCAGTTTAAAACTTTCTGAGATGTAGCCATTAGTTACTATTTTACACCTAGGGTTACTATACATAACTTTAACCCATTTTATAAGAGATTCTCCAAAACTGAAATATTCTAGGCATTTATATATAAACTCCAGTCGTACTTTATCAAAAGCCTTTTCAAAATCAGCTATGAAAACCAGGCCTGGTGTCCCCGATATTTCATAGTGTTCTATTGTTTCCAGTACAATTGTCTTATATTATCTTCAATGTACCGTCCATGTAAAAAACCTGTTTGATTAGGATGGAAAATATCTGACAATATCTTTTTAATTCCATGCGCTAAGCATTTAGCTAGAATTGTTGCATCACAACACTGAAGTGTAAGAGGCCTCCAATTTTTTTAACAGACTGGATCTTTATATTTACCACTTGGATTCTGTTTCAGTAATAATGAATTCAGACCTTCTTGTTGCGTGTCCGATAATCTATATAGGAGTGGTTAAAACATGCTAATAACGGTCCTCTGAGTATATATAAAAAAGGTTTGGTATACCTCCACTGGTATGCCTTCAGGCCCTGGAGTTTGGTATACCTCCACTGGTATGTCATCCAGCCTTGGAGTTTGGTATACCTCCACTGGTATGCCATCATGCCCTGGAGTTTGGTATACCTCCACTGGTATGCCATCATGCCCTGGAGTTTGGTATACCTCCACTGGTATGCCATCCAGCCCTGGAGTTTGGTATACCTCCACTGGTATGTCATCCAACCCTGGAGTTTGGTATACCTCCACTGGTATGTCATCCAGCCCTGGAGTTTGGTATACCTCCACTGGTATGCCATCCAGCCCTGGAGTTTGGTATACCTCCACTGGTATGTCATCTAGCCCTGGAGTTTGGTATACCTACACTGGTATGCCATCAGGCCCTGGAGTTTGGTATATCTCCACTGTTATGCCATCAGGCCCTGGAGTTTGGTATACCTCCACTGGTATGCCATCAGGCCCTGGAGTTTGGTATATCTCCACTGGTATGTCATCAGGCCCTGGAGTTTGGTATACCTCCACTGGTATGCCATCCAGCCCTGGAGTTTGGTATATCTCCACTGGTATGCCATCCAGCCCTGGAGTTTGGTATACCTCCACTGGTATGTCATCCAGCCCTGGAGTTTGGTATACCTCCACTGGTATGCCATCAGGCCCTGGAGTTTGGTATATCTCCACTGGTATGCCATCAGGCCCTGGAGTTTGGTATATCTCCACTGGTATGCCATCAGGCCCTGGAGTTTGGTATACCTCCACTGGTATGCCATCAGGCCCTGGAGTTTGGTATACCTCCACTGGTATGCCATCAGGCCCTGGAGTTTGGTATATCTCCACTGGTATGCCATCAGGCCCTGGAGTTTGGTATATCTCCACTGGTATGCCATCAGGCCCTGGAGTTTGGTATATCTCCACTGGTATGCCATCCAGCCCTGGAGTTTGGTATATCTCCACTGGTATGTCATCAGGCCCTGGAGTTTGGTATACCTCCACTGGTAGGCCATCCAGCCTTGGAGTTTGGTATACCTCCACTGGTATGTCATCCAGCCCTGGAGTTTGGTATACCTCCACTGGTATGTCATCCAGCCCTGGAGTTTGGTATACCTCCACTGGTATGTCATCCAGCCCTGGAGTTTGGTATACCTCCACTGGTATGTCATCCAACCCTGGAGTTTGGTATACCTCCACTGGTATGTCATCCAGCCCTGGAGTTTGGTATACCTCCACTGGTATGCCTTCAGGCCCTGGAGTTTGGTATACCTCCACTGGTATGTCATCCAGCCCTGGAGTTTGGTATACCTCCACTGGTAGGCCATCCAGCCCTGGAGTTTGGTATATATCCACTGGTAGGCCATCCAGCCCTGGAGTTTGGTATAACTCCACTGGTATGTCATCCAGCCCTGGAGTTTGGTATACCTCCACTGGTATGTCATCCAGCCCTGGAGTTTGGTATATCTCCACTGGTAGGCCATCCAGCCCTGGAGTTTGGTATACCTCCACTGGTATGCCATCCAACCCTGGAGTTTGGTATACCTCCACTGGTATGCCATCCAGCCCTGGAGTTTGGTATACCTCCACTGGTATGCCATCCAACCCTGGAGTTTGGTATATCTCCACTGGTAGGCCATCCAGCCCTGGAGTTTGGTATACCTCCACTGGTATGCCATCCAACCCTGGAGTTTGGTATACCTCCACTGGTATGCCATCCAGCCCTGGAGTTTGGTATACCTCCACTGGTATGTCATCCAGCCCTGGAGTTTGGTATACCTCCACTGGTATGTCATCCAGCCCTGGAGTTTGGTATACCTCCACTGGTAGGTCATCAGGCCCTGGAGTTTGGTATATCTCCACTGGTATGCCATCCAGCCCTGGAGTTTGGTATACCTCCACTGGTATGTCATCCAGCCCTGGAGTTCGGTATACCTCCACTGGTATGCCATCAGGCCCTGGAGTTTGGTATATCTCCACTGGTATGCCATCAGGCCCTGGAGTTTGGTATATCTCCACTGGTATGCCATCAGGCCCTGGAGTTTGGTATACCTCCACTGGTATGTCATCCAGCCCTGGAGTTTGGTATACCTCCACTGGTATGCCTTCAGGCCCTGGAGTTTGGTATACCTCCACTGGTATGTCATCCAGCCCTGGAGTTTGGTATACCTCCACTGGTAGGCCATCCAGCCCTGGAGTTTGGTATATATCCACTGGTAGGCCATCAGGCCCTGGAGTTTGGTATACCTCCACTGGTATGCCATCAGGCCCTGGAGTTTGGTATATCTCCACTGGTATGTCATCAGGCCCTGGAGTTTGGTATACCTCCACTGGTATGCCATCCAGCCCTGGAGTTTGGTATATCTCCACTGGTATGTCATCCAGCCCCGGAGTTTGGTATACCTCCACTGGTATGTCATCCAGCCCTGGAGTTTGGTATACCTCCACTGGTATGTCATCCAGCCCTGGAGTTTGGTATACCTCCACTGGTATGTCATCCAGACCTGGAGTTTGGTATACCTCCACTGGTATGCCATCCAGCCCTGGAGTTTGGTATACCTCCACTGGTATGTCATCCAGCCCTGGAGTTTGGTATACCTCCACTGGTAGGTCATCCAGCCCTGGAGTTTGGTATACCTCCACTGGTATGTCATCCAGCCCTGGAGTTTGGTATACCTCCACTGGTATGTCATCCAGCCCTGGAGTTTGGTATATCTCCACTGGTATGCCATCCAGCCCTGGAGTTTGGTATACCTCCACTGGTATGCCATCCAGCCCTGGAGTTTGGTATATCTCCACTGGTATGTCATCCAGCCCTGGAGTTTGGTATACCTCCACTGGTATGTCATCCAGCCCTGGAGTTTGGTATACCTCCACTGGTAGGTCATCCAGCCCTGGAGTTTGGTATACCTCCACTGGTATGTCATCCAGCCCTGGAGTTTGGTATACCTCCACTGGTATGTCATCCAGCCCTGGAGTTTGGTATACCTCCACTGGTATGCCATCAGGCCCTGGAGTTTGGTATATCTCCACTGGTATGCCATCAGGCCCTGGAGTTTGGTATATCTCCACTGGTATGCCATCAGGCCCTGGAGTTTGGTATATCTCCACTGGTATGCCATCAGGCCCTGGAGTTTGGTATACCTCCACTGGTATGCCATCAGACCCTGGAGTTTGGTATATCTCCACTGGTATGCCATCAGGCCCTGGAGTTTGGTATATCTCCACTGGTATGCCATCAGGCCCTGGAGTTTGGTATACCTCCAACGGTATGCCATCAGGCCCTGGAGTTTGGTATATCTCCACTGGTATGCCATCAGGCCCTGGAGTTTGGTATATCTCCACTGGTATGCCATCAGGCCCTGGAGTTTGGTATATCTCCACTGGTATGCCATCCAGCCCTGGAGTTTGGTATATCTCCACTGGTATGCCATCCAACCCTGGAGTTTGGTATATCTCCACTGGTATGTCATCAGGCCCTGGAGTTTGGTATACCTCCACTGGTATGTCATCAGGCCCTGGAGTTTGGTATACCTCCACTGGTATGTCATCCAGCCCTGGAGTTTGGTATACCTTCACTGGTATGTCATCCAGCCCTGGAGTTTGGTATATCTCCACTGGTATGTCATCCAGCCCTGGAGTTTGGTATACCTCCACTGGTAGGCCATCAGGCCCTGGAGTTTGGTATATCTCCACTGGTAGGCCATCAGGCCCTGGAGTTTTCCTGGACTTAAAGGCTTTAATTGCAACAGGAAGTTCCTCCTGTAATTAGCTTCAGTTAGAGGAGACTGAAACGAAAACATATTCATAAAGTTACTTCCTCTTTCAAAATATAATTTGGTAAATCATGCGTGACTCCATCTTTTATAACAAGTGTCAATAAATATTTTTTGGTAGCATTTCTATGTTGAAGATTGAAAAGGAATTTGGTGCATTTTTCCCCATATTCCATCCAGTTCACATTATTCTTATAATATATGACACTGGATCTTTCTTCTTCTTCTTCTTCTTATTTATTTTACCCCTTTTTCGTGGTATCCAATTGGCAGTCTTGTCTCATCGCTACAACTCCCGTACGGGAGTCATTATTTGGACCGTATAGGTTAATAAGCCATATCTGTTTATTGTGCAATAACATATTTAAAATAATCTACCTTGATGATCTGTTGGGACTATATACACATTTGGATTTGGATCAAAATGACTGTTAATTAAAACCATTAACCCTTTTAAATTTCTTTGCCCCCATTAAAGAAATATATTTCATCCCCCCCCAATCATTTTCCACAAAACCTAATCTAAAATTATTGAATGAGTTTCCCGTAAACAATAGATATTATATTCCTTCTCTTTTAGCCAGGTAAATACTGATTGTCTTTTCTTATTATCTGCTAGGCCATTACAATTGTAACTGGCTATACTTATTTCACCACTTACCATAATGAGACACAACTTTCAATTCTATTTATCACAATATATGTTTGTAAACGTACCATTAAAAAGTGACATGATGATTGGGTGTCTATATAGCTGTGCCATGATATTTGCATTACTACTAAGTAAACCTCCAATTGGTCCCCACTATTCCACCCTCTAAAAGCCCTCCTCATCCCGAGTTGGGTTGTTCCCACTATTCCACCCTCTAAAAGCCCTCCTCATCCCGAGTTGGGTTGTTCCCACTTTTCCACCCTCTAAAAGCCCTCCTCATCCCGAGTTGGGTTGTTCCCACTTTTCCACCCTCTAAAAGCCCTCCTCATCCCGAGTTGGGTTGTTCCCACTTTTCCACCCTCTAAAAGCCCTCCTCATCCCGAGTTGGGTTGTTCCCACTATTTCACCCCTGACCCCCAAGGCCGGGACCCATCCTTTGAAAAGAGCACACAGAACAGAAGCAGATCAACCGCCAAATGCATTTCCATCACCCTCACCTCAACTTGTATTATATATAGCTATTAAAAACATACATATACATATATATATATACTGTATATATATATATTAAAAATCCGATATGTTATTATTGCCCAACGTCCCTGGTCTGATATCTTCCCATTGCTTATTGTAAACATACAGTACCAGTCAAACGTTTGGACACACCAACTCATTCAAGGGGTGGCAGGGTAGCCTAGTGGTTAGAGCAGGTAGCCTAGTGGTTAGAGCAGGTAGCCTAGTGGTTAGAGCAGGTAGCCTAGTGGTTAGAGCAGGTAGCCTAGTGGTGAGAGCAGGTAGCCTAGTGGTTAGAGCAGGTAGCCTAGTGGTTAGAGCAGGTAGCCTAGTGGTTAGAGCAGGTAGCCTAGTGGTTAGAGCAGGTAGCCTAGTGGTTAGAGCAGGTAGCCTAGTGGTTAGAGCAGGTAGCCTAGTGGTTAGAGCGTTGGACTAGTAACCGAAAGTTTGCAAGATCGAATCCTCGAGCTGACAAGGTAAAAATCTGTTGTTCTGCCCCCTGAACAAGGCAGTTAACCCACTGTTCCCCTGAACAAGGCAGTTAACCCCACTGTTCCCCTGAACAAGGCAGTTAACCCACTGTTCCCCTGAACAAGGCAGTTAACCCACTGTTCCCCTGAACAAGGCAGTTAACCCACTGTTCCCCTGAACAAGGCAGTTAACCCATTGTTCCCCTGAACAAGGCAGTTAACCCACTGTTCCCTGAACAAGGCAGTTAACCCACTGTTCCCCTGAGCAAGGCAGTTAACCCCACTGTTCCCTGAACAAGGCAGTTAACCCCACTGTTCCCCTGAACAAGGCAGTTAACCCACTGTTCCCCTGAACAAGGCAGTTAACCCACTGTTCCCCTGAACAAGGCAGTTAACCCACTGTTCCCCTGAACAAGGCAGTTAACCCACTGTTCCCCTGAACAAGGCAGTTAACCCATTGTTCCCCTGAACAAGGCAGTTAACCCACTGTTCCCCTGAGCAAGGCAGTTAACCCACTGTTCCCCTGAGCAAGGCAGTTAACCCCACTGTTCCCCTGAACAAGGCAGTTAACCCACTGTTCCCTGAACAAGGCAGTTAACCCACTGTTCCCCTGAACAAGGCAGTTAACCCACTGTTCCCCTGAACAAGGCAGTTAACCCACTGTTCCCCTGAACAAGGCAGTTAACCCACTGTTCCCTGAACAAGGCAGTTAACCCCACTGTTCCCCTGAACAAGGCAGTTAACCCACTGTTCCCCTGAACAAGGCAGTTAACCCACTGTTCCCCTGAACAAGGCAGTTAACCCACTGTTCCCTGAACAAGGCAGTTAACCCACTGTTCCCCTGAACAAGGCAGTTAACCCACTGTTCCCCTGAGCAAGGCAGTTAACCCACTGTTCCCCTGAACAAGGCAGTTAACCCCACTGTTCCCCTGAACAAGGCAGTTAACCCCACTGTTCCCTGAACAAGGCAGTTAACCCCACTGTTCCCCTGAACAAGGCAGTTAACCCACTGTTCCCTGAACAAGGCAGTTAACCCCACTGTTCCCCTGAACAAGGCAGTTAACCCCACTGTTCCCTGAACAAGGCAGTTAACCCACTGTTCCCCTGAACAAGGCAGTTAACCCACTGTTCCCTGAACAAGGCAGTTAACCCACTGTTCCCCTGAGCAAGGCAGTTAACCCCACTGTTCCCTGAACAAGGCAGTTAACCCCACTGTTCCCCTGAACAAGGCAGTTAACCCACTGTTCCCCTGAACAAGGCAGTTAACCCACTGTTCCCCTGAACAAGGCAGTTAACCCACTGTTCCCCTGAACAAGGCAGTTAACCCACTGTTCCCCTGAACAAGGCAGTTAACCCATTGTTCCCCTGAACAAGGCAGTTAACCCACTGTTCCCCTGAACAAGGCAGTTAACCCACTGTTCCCTGAGCAAGGCAGTTAACCCCACTGTTCCCTGAACAAGGCAGTTAACCCCACTGTTCCCCTGAACAAGGCAGTTAACCCACTGTTCCCCTGAACAAGGCAGTTAACCCACTGTTCCCCTGAACAAGGCAGTTAACCCACTGTTCCCTGAACAAGGCAGTTAACCCACTGTTCCCTGAACAAGGCAGTTAACCCCACTGTTCCCCTGAACAAGGCAGTTAACCCACTGTTCCCCTGAACAAGGCAGTTAACCCACTGTTCCCCTGAACAAGGCAGTTAACCCACTGTTCCCCTGAACAAGGCAGTTAACCCACTGTTCCCCTGAACAAGGCAGTTAACCCCACTGTTCCCCTGAACAAGGCAGTTAACCCCACTGTTCCCTGAACAAGGCAGTTAACCCCACTGTTCCCCTGAACAAGGCAGTTAACCCACTGTTCCCTGAACAAGGCAGTTAACCCCACTGTTCCCCTGAACAAGGCAGTTAACCCCACTGTTCCCCTGAACAAGGCAGTTAACCCACTGTTCCCCTGAACAAGGCAGTTAACACACTGTTCCCCTGAACAAGGCAGTTAACCCCACTGTTCCCCTGAACAAGGCAGTTAACCCCACTGTTCCCCTGAACAAGGCAGTTAACCCACTGTTCCCTGAACAAGGCAGTTAACCCACTGTTCCCCTGAACAAGGCAGTTAACACACTGTTCCCCTGAACAAGGCAGTTAACCCACTGTTCCCCTGAACAAGGCAGTTAACCCACTGTTCCCCTGAACAAGGCAGTTAACCCACTGTTCCTAGGCTGTCATTGAAAATAAGAATTTGTTCTTAAGTCACTTGCCTAGTTAAACAAAGGTAAAAATGTTTTTTTTTTTTTTACTATTTTCTACATAGCAGATTAATAGTGAAGACATAAAGAAAATATATTCTCATTAAATCACGTAAAAATATCACACACATCATATCTTGACTATTTTCTAAGATCTGTGGCATTGTATCACAGGCAAACAGCCAAGGGAGGAAAACACATACAGTTGCAACCTGTTTCTTTAGTTCTAAACATCAGACTAATTATGGTCAACTTAGAATAGTATCTAGTTATGGTAACGGGGTGAAATATGTATAGCCAGTTAAAAAATAGTAAAAATAAAGAAAAACCCTTGAATGAGTATGTGTGTCCAAACTTTGAACTGGTACTGTAGATAAACATGGTAAACATGGTACATGTAGACAAAGATAAATATGTAGACAAAGATAAATATGTAGACAAAGATAAATATGTAGACAAAGATAAACATGTGGACAAAGATAAACATGTAGACAAAGATAAATATGTAGACAAAGATAAACATGTAGACAAAGATAAACATGTAGACAAAGATAAATATGTAGACAAAGATAAATATGTAGACAAAGATAAATATGTAGACAAAGATAAACATGTAGACAAAGAAATTGGTCTTTGAGACTGATTCTAGTCCTTTTAAACTCCTCCTCCTTTTAAACTCCTCCTCCTTTTAAACCCCTCCTCCTTTAAGGCCCTCCTCCTTTTCAACTCCTCCTCCTTTAAGGTCCTCCTCCTTTTAAACTCCTCCTCCTTTAAGGTCCTCCTCCTTTTAAACTCCTCCTCCTTTAAGGTCCCTTCCCCTGATTTTGATCAGATCCTTTTGTTATTCAAATTTTGAAGATGATCGGTCGGGGACCCTTGGTCTTGTCGCTCCGAGACACCTTGTTTTACAGTCTCGAGAGGACGTTTCAAGACTGATGAATTCTCTGATCTCCCCTCTCGATTATTGGAGTCGTCCTCAGGAATGCCCCCCGCCCCACAAAATATTAGATTTTCACAAATGCTTCGGGTTTGTATGTCTAGTTTTGACTCCCTCATCACCCTGTTTTCCCTTAGTAGATAATCCATGTTGGAATCGAGGGTTTTTACCTTGGCTGTGAGTGCCTTGCTCTCTTCTTGGCTATACTCCAAGCTCCCCCTCGATTCTGCTACCCCCTCCACTCTGCTACCCCCTCCACTCTGCTACCCCCTCCACTCTAATAACCCCTCCACCCTGCTACCCCCTCCACTCTGCTACCCCCTCGATTCTGCTACCCCTCCACTCTAATAACCCTTCCACCCTGCTACCCCCTCCACTCTACTACCCCCTCCACTCTGCTACCCCCTCCACTCTTTCACCCCCTCCCCTCTACTACCCCCTCCACTCTGCTACCCCCTCCACTCTGCTACCCCCTCCACTCTGCCACCCCCTCCACTCTACTACCCCCTCCACTCTACTACCCCCTCCACTCTGCTACCCCCTCCACTCTGCTACCCCCTCCACTCTGCTACGCCCTCGACTCTGCTACCCCCTCCACTCTACTACCCCCTCCACCCTGCTACCCCCTCCACTCTGCTACCCCCTCGACACTGCTACCCCCCACTGTACTACCCCCTCCACTCTACTACCCCCTCCACTCTGCTACCTCCTCCACTCTGCTACCCCTCGACTCTACTACCCTCTCCACTCTACTACCCCCTCCACTCTGCTACCCCCTCCACTCTACTACCCCTCCACTCTGCTACCCCCTCCACTCTACTACCCCCTCCACTCTACTACCTCCTCCACTCTGCTACCCCTCCACTCTGCTACCCCCTCCACTCTGCTAACCCCTCCACTCTGCTAACCCCTCCACCCTGCTACCCCCTCCACTCTGCTACCCCCTCGACACTGCTACCCCCACTCTACTACCCCCTCCACTCTACTACCCCTCCACTCTGCTACCTCCTCCACTCTGCTACCCCTCGACTCTACTACCCTCTCCACTCTACTACCCCCTCCACTCTGCTACCCCCTCCACTCTACTACCCCCTCCACTCTGCTACCCCCTCCACTCTACTACCCCCTCCACTCTACTACCTCCTCCACTCTGCTACCCCTCCACTCTACTACCCCCTCCACTCTGCTACCCCCTCCACTCTGCTAACCCCTCCACTCCGCTACCCCCTCCACTCTGCTACTCCCTCCACTCTGCTACCCCCTCCACTCTGCTACTCCCTCCACTCTGCTACCCCCTCCACTCTACTACCCCTCCACTCTGCTACCCCCTCCACTCTACTACCCCCTCCACTCTACTACCTCCTCCACTCTGCTACCCCTCCACTCTACTACCCCCTCCACTCTGCTACCCCCTCCACTCTGCTAACCCCTCCACTCCGCTACCCCCTCCACCCTGCTACCCCCTCTACTCTGCTACCCCCTCTACTCTGCTACCCCTCCACTCTGCTACCCCCTCCACTCTGCTACCCCCTCCACTCTACTACCCCCTCCACTCTGCTACCCCCTCCACTCTGCTACCCCCCACTCTACTACCCCCTCCACTCTGCTACCCCCTTCACTCTGCTACCCCCTCCACTCTACTACCTCCTCCACTCTACTACCCCTCCACTCTGCTACTCCCTCCACTCTGCTACCCCCTCCACTCTGCTACCCCCTCTACTCTACTACCCCCTCCACTCTGCTACTCCCTCCACTCTGCTACTCCCTCCACTCTGCTACCCCCTCCACTCTGCAACCCCCTCCACTCTGCTACTCCCTCCACTCTGCTACCCCTCCACTCTGCTACTCCCTCCACTCTGCTACCCCCTCCACTCTGCTACTCCCTCCACTCTGCTACCCCCTCCACTCTGCTACCCCCACTCTACTACCCCCTCCACTCTACTACCCCCTCCACTCTGCTACCCCCTCCACTCTGCTACTCCCTCCACTCTGCTACCCCCTCCACTCTGCTACTCCCTCCACTCTGCTACCCCCTCCACTCTGCTACCCCCTCTACTCTGCTACCCCCTCCACTCTGCTACTCCCTCCACTCTGCTACCTCCTCACACAACTTTTCAAGTGTTGCATGGATTCCAGCAAGAGCACTAGCCTCTACCTCAACGGTAAGTGTCAGTAGATGAATCTGTCTCTCTGTTGTTTTGTCGGGTTATTAAAGTTATTTTGTGAGATCTTTTGCCAGATCCATGATGGAGTATCTTGTTCCTCTAAAGCTGTTGATGCTCATTGATTTCCCTCAGGATCTCCTCAGTATCCAAGTTGGCTCAGAACTGCAAGCGGTTGTTTACAAATGTTTTAACGATGAGCCTTTCCTTCGGTACTCAACCTTAGTGGCAGTGCTATTTAATATTGGTAATTTAATTTAATTTATATAAGTAATAATAATACAAACATAAGGAATAGGGTGCAACCTTAGTGGCAGTGCTATTTGCAGTGTTAGCTCTTTCAACTTGAGGTGACGCACTTTTTCCCTATATAGTGCACTACTTTCGGCCAAAATTCGAGCCAAAATATAAGTAATAATAATACAAACATAAGGAATAGGGTGCATTTTGGGACGCATACTCAGTCACAAACACAGTCTGATGAAGACTCAGAGGAGGTCGTTATCAGAATGAAGACATGAAGTTCACATGATTCACCACCTGGTGGCAGTGAAATCAACTGAATTAAAACACACTTCAACCTAACATGATGGGTAGTGTTTCGCTGTGTGGAGAATGTTTGGTGTATGTGTGTGTGTGTGTGTGTGTATGTGTGTGTGTGTGTGTGTGTGTGGAGTGTGTGGAGTGTGTGTGTGTGTGGAGTGTGTGTATGTGTGTGTGTATGTATGTGTGTGTGTGTGTGTGTGTGTGTGGAGTGTGTGGAGTGTGTGTGTGTGTGGAGTGTGTGTATGTGTGTGTGTGTGTGTGTGTGTGTGTGTGTATGTGTGTGGAGTGTGTGTGTGTGGAGTATGTGTGTGTGGGTGTGTGTGTGTGTGGAGTGTGTGTGTGTGTGGGAGTGTGTGTGTATGTGTGGGGAGTGTGTGTGTGTGTGTGTGTGTCTGTGGAGTGTGTGGAGTGTGTGTGTGTGTGTGTGTGTGTGGAGTGTGTGTATGTGTGTGTGTGTGTGTGTGTGTGTGTCTATTGGAGTGACAGACTGTCCCGTACCTTGAACTCATAGGACTCCTCGATGAAAACCTCCATTTTGGAGTGTTCCCCCAGAGATGGTTTCCCCATCTCTGCAATCCGCTTAGCTTCCTCTTCCTCTGACAACAACTTTGGGACATCTTTGGAGAGGAAAGGAGAGGAGAGGAGACAGGGGAAAGAGAGGGGAGAGGAGAGGAGACAGGGGAAGGAGAGGGGAGAGGAGAGGAGACAGGGGAAGGAGAGGGGAGAGGAGAGGAGACAGGGGAAGGAGGGGAGGGGGAGAGGAGAGGGAGAGCCGGGGAGAGGGGAGAGGAGAGGAGACAGGGGAAGGAGAGGGGAGAGGAGAGGGAGAGGAGAGCCGGGGAGAGGGGAGAGGAGAGGGAGACAGGGGAAGGAGGGGAGAGGAGATGGGGGAAGGGAGGGGCAGAGGGGAGGCAGGGAGACAGGGAGACAGGGAGAGGAGAGAGAGAGAGGGCGAGAGAGAGAGAGGGAGACAGAGGGCGAGAGAGAGAGGGCGAGAGAGAGAGGGAGACAGAGGGCGAGAGAGAGAGGGAGAGAGAGAGAGAGATAGGGCGAGAGAGAGAGGGAGAGAGAGAGAGAGATAGGGAGAGAGAGTGGGAGAGAGAGAGATCCTGGTCAATCCTGGCTCCCTATTCCATACAGAATACATTATCCAGATGGCTCCCTATTCCATACAGAATACATTATCCAGATGGCACCCTATTCCATACAGAATACATTATCCAGATGGCTCCCTATTCCATACAGAATACATTATCCAGATGGCACCCTATTCCATACAGAATACATTATCCAGATGGCTCCCTATTCCATACAGAATACATTATCCAGATGGCACCCTATTCCATACAGAATACATTATCCAGATGGCACCCTATTCCATACAGAATACATTATCCAGATGGCTCCCTATTCCATACAGAATACATTATCCAGATGGCACCCTATTCCATACAGAATACAATATCAACAGTACTGCACTATATAGGGAATAGGATGTCATCTCTCTATCCTGTCCTCTCTTCTCTCATCTCATCTCTCTATCCTGTCCTCTCCTCTCATCTCTCTATCCTGTCCTCTCATCTCTCTATCCTGTCCTCTCTTCTCTCATCTCTATCCTGTCCTCTCTTCTCTCATCTCTATCCTGTCCTCTCTTCTCTCATCCCTCTATCTTCTCCTCTCTTCTCTCATCTCTATCCTGTCCTCTCTTTCTCCTGTCCTGTCCTCTCATCTCCCCTCTCATCCCTCTATCCTGTCCTCTCTTCTCTCATCTCTATCCTGTCCTCTCTTCTCTCCTGTCATCTCTCTATCCTGTCCTCTTCTCTCATCCCTCTATCCTGTCCTCTCTTCTCTCATCCCTCTATCCTGTCCTCTCTTCTCTCATCCCTCTATCCTGCCCTCTCTTCTCTCATCCCTCTATCCTGCCCTCTCTTCTCTCATCTCTCTATCCTATCTTCTCTCCTCTCATCCCTCTATCATGTCCCCTCTTCTCTCATCCCTCTCTTGTCCTCTCTTCTCTCATCTCTCTATCCTGTCCTCTCTTTCTCCTGTCCTCTCATCTCTCTATCCTGTCCTCTCTTTCTCCTCTCCTCTCCTCTCCTCTCATCTCTCTATCATGTCCTCTCATCTCTCTATCCTGTCCTGTCATCTCTCTATCCTGTCCTCTCATCTCTCTCCTGTCCTCTCATCTCTCTCTCCTGCCCTCTCATCTCTCTCTCCTGTCCTCTCATCTCTCTCTCCTGTCCTCTCATCTCTTTCTCCTGTCCTCTCATCTCTCTCTCCTGTCCTCTCATCTCTCTCTCCTGTCCTCTCATCTCTCTATCCTGTCCTCTCATCTCTCTATCCTGTCCTCTCTTTCTCCTGTCCTCTCATCTCTCTCTCCTGTCCTCTCATCTCTCTCTCCTGCCCTCTCATCTCTCTCTCCTGTCCTCTCATCTCTTTCTCCTGTCCTCTCATCTCTCTCTCCTGTCCTCTCATCTCTCTCTCCTGTCCTCTCATCTCTCTCTCCTGTCCTCTCATCTCTCTATCCTGTCCTCTCATCTCTCTATCCTGTCCTCTCTTTCTCCTGTCCTCTCATCTCTCTCTCCTGTCCTCTCATCTCTCTATCCTGTCCTCTCATCTCTCTCTCCTGTCCTCTCATCTCTCTCTCCTGTCCTCTCATCTCTCTATCCTGTCCTCTCATCTCTCTCTCCTGTCCTCTCATCTCTCTATCCTGTCCTCTCTTTCTCCTGTCCTCTCATCACTCCTCTCATCATCTTGTCCTCTCTTCCCTCATCTCTCTATCCTGTCCTTTCTTATCTCCTCTAATCTCTCTATCATTCCCTCTGGTGCACACACACACGCACAGGCACACGCACAGGCACACGCACACAGACAGACAGACAGACAGACAGACAGACAGACACAAACACACTGAGGCCTGTCATCTATGATATAAGTCCCAGGCTGCTGAGCTGACAACACATATACTATTAAATAAATAAATAACTTTACACACACTGTCCCCCT